>NW_009611119.1:93870-130293 GCF_000690535.1 Cariama cristata | reverse complement strand
CCTACAAGTGCCTAGTGACCTAGCATGTGTTTTATTTGTGGCTTTAATAAAAATGTTTCTCTCAGAATAAGGGAGATTCAGAAGATGCTGCCGATGAGGGAACTAAAGATAGAGAGCCAAAATAATGGGAATGCATTTCACCAGGATCTTGAAAGAAATGAGAAAAAAGCCTGACTGCAGTGGAGCCTCCATTACCTCCCACCACTGTGGAACTCTGTCTTCTGGAGGCTACAGAGCAACGTGCTGTAGGACATAAGGAAAGAGAAGAAGGTTAGTGTGCCAAGCCCAGCAGACCAGCAACTACCCAGGGTATCAGGAAACAAGATTGTCTCTTTTCAGTCTGCCATTGACTTGCTTTCCAGCTCCAGAGCCACTCAGCTTGTATGTTTTAGCATCCCTTTTTGTAAAGCAAACAAAGCAGTACCTTTGTGAAATGCTTTGGGGAGAAAACACTAGAAAGGTCTTGTCTAGAAGCCATACAAGTTATCGGGAGCCCTCCCTTCTGACTTGCCTACCAGATTGTACTCTATGGAGTGCAAAGTCATCAGTTTACATAAAGATGTACATTGAGGTAGCACCCAATGGTGACTTACAGGAAAGTGTGGTTTTGCTCTGGGTACTCTGTAAATACAGCAGTGACCAGATCTATACAGATAGTTTGAGAAAAGTTCTGGGTTCTTCTGTGAGCTTCCATTGTTTCCAGAGGTTCTCACAAGTTTATCCTGGTCTCTTAGGTGAAATGTTACATGAAACAGAAGAATCTCAGTGTCACATTTTTGGTGAATTCACAGAGCGAATGTACTTTTATTTCAAGAATAGAGAATTCAGTCATCTGTCTCATTAATTACTACCTCCTGAATTCACTTCATAATAACAGTTTTCCACTCCCCAAATCCACTCTCTGCATTCTTAGCCATTCTTCCCTCAGACACAGCCCTTTGTAGGAGCAGTGTAAAGGATTCCTGGTTAGCATGGGAGATGCAATCTCATTTTTCCCCATGTTGGTACTAATGAAGCTCACCAGAGTGATTAATTTATCTTCTTCTTGATATACTTGCTCATGTCAACTCCAGGAAAGATTCTGCCAGTCAGGTTAACATTAACACTACAGTATCAACTCTTCAAAGCTTTAACTAGATCAGATATGATACAGACATGTCACAAGGCTGGTTTTCATCTATCTGACTCAAGGAAAGTGAAAATCCGGTGTAGGAGGCTTACTTTCTTCCCCTGTATTTGTCTCTCAACTCAGACTCTCTCACATACTTTCAGACAACCAGGAGTTATGCTGCAACAACTGGGAATGTGCGTGTTTCTCAGATCCTCTTTAAATTGTGAAAAATTTTTGTTCCAGGACATCCCTTGATCTCAGAATGAAATAACATTAGAATGGTTAAAGTATGAAGAGTGACATAACTGATTTACAGTGCTCCGCAGGCATACCCAATGAGAGCTGCTATTCTCTTTAAAAGTGAATAAAACTTCCCACTTTAACGTGGCAGGAGTTATATGAGTAAGAGAAAATATATCTATTAAAAAAAGATATATCCCTGTTTTCCCCAGGCATAAACATCCTTCTGTCTTATTATCTATGTTTCAAACATCTGGCTTTAGATCATTAGACTCCCAACACAGATACAGTTGGGGTGATGTATAGTGGAGAGAGGAAGAACAGCAGAAGCAAAATTGTCATAAACACCTCTGGGCCTGATTTAGAGAAGGCAGCGATCATGTGGGGAATATCAGCTAGAAAAAGCCACTTCTTCAGCTAGCTACAGATACAAGGCTCAGTAAGATGAAGAGACAGGATGCATGCTTCAAGACAGAAGCACGTGGAAAATGGCACACTTACGTGGGTGCAGGATAGAGATCATGCAAAAAAAAATCCTCACAAATAAATATAAATATTTTGCCTTTCTACACATCTCTCTCCAGCACCTCTGATCTCCCTTCTCCCACAAATCAAGCTGGGGCCTGTGGACTGCAGCCATTTGGTCACCCTTCAGGTAGCAGCACTGATTGAAAACCTTATCTCCTCTTCCCTGCTATTTCCCATTTGTTATTACCCTCGGCTGGAAATCACTCCCCCAAAGTTACAAAGCGTGTGTCACACAAACACACACTGTTCTGCTGGGACGGCTGCTTCACAGGAGCGCTCCCTAATCCACCTCAGGAAAAAGCAACAGGTTAGCTTAAAATGTTAATTGGGTGGTTTGAGCAAACTTGGCTGATGTTCCCTAATGTGCGGTTTCGGGAGTGCTCACACTAATCACTGGGCTAGAGGCAGTAATTCCTCATTTTGTGGATAATGATGAGAAGCCTGAGGCAAAAAAAATCTCTATCTAGCTGGGCTGGAACTGAAAGAACATATATTTTTACTTTTGTCTTAAAGCAGAGATAAGGTTTGACACCTTTAAGATGTGTTTAACAGACCACGGTCAGCTACCTAACACATTCTAATGTGAAAACTTCAAATCACATCTGAGACAAACATAAAATGCTGTTTAAAAAGTCATCCTTTAAAATGCATAAGTTAACACATCACTTTCTTTATCTTGACAAAGATCAAGACTGCCTTCTCTGTCAAATCCCAGGGTCCCACACACCCAAGAAAGAACGAGCTTACTAAAGTTAGAATTTTAACCACAGTAACACATTTTGAAACTCTCTCTCTCATCACCTCAGCTGACACAAATTGTCCAAACTTGGGTGTATGCCTCAACAGAAGTCTTTGGCACACCATCTCCTGGGTCACCAGGACCATGCCTAGCAGTATGTAAAATCAGAATCCCTTCTATATTAAGATGAGAACTTGAGCTGGTTTAGCGGTTGGAGAAGGTTGCTGAGACAAGACTCCTGATTATGCTGCCCTGGAGGACGTAGGAGGTTTTGCGGGAAGAGGCTGATTCTATTGCAGTTTCCTACAGAACAAGACACCGCAGCTGCACTCAATTATGCAGGTTAGGGTCCCAGCTCTAAATGAGACTTTGAGTTAAGTCACGGGGGGTGGGGTGTTAATTCATCTTGTCTGCACAGGTGATCTCAAGGAAAGAAAAACCTGTTTTTTAAAACTGAATTTTCTATTTTGGAAATTGTGAAGTGAAAGAATTTCTTCAAATGTGCAAAAGAGGGATGAAGTCTTCCCCACTCAGAAACTGTGGTCACTGAAACATGCGCTATCAAAATCAAAATATCTACAGCACTGAGAACTGGAACAGAATTTTCAGGTTTGAGTTTCAGCAAAGCTCTCAACTGAAAACCAAAATTATGTAGAAAGAATGTTTGTTGATAAACAAATTAGAAAACAAAAACTTTTAGATCAACTGTTGTCTAACTATTTGTAAGTATTTTTTTTCAAAACGGAAAGTATTTTTTTCTATGTGTTGCTTCAAAATGCAGTCAGCATAATACGTACAGGATCAAAATCCACTCTGTGTCCAGGATTTTGGGGAGGGTTGAGACTGTGAGGGTTTGCCTGTCTAACCAAAATTGTAGCTCAAGCCTCTTTCTCAGAAATAACTATTTCCAGGTAATTGTTTTCAGATCTGAGATCTCCCAAATGTCATGCCAGAGCTGTCAATTCTGATTAGATTATTTATACAGGACCGAATGGCAAAAATAGGAGGTGGAATGAGCACAGGTTATCATTTCAAATGACTCAGGGGACACTTGCCTTTGAGACTAATCCTCTGTATCACATGGATCCTTAATTTATTATCTTCTAAGCACAAGATAAGTCTCTGTTTTGTTCCTGGTATTTAGGGAAATTGCTTTTATGATTGCAGTGTGGCAAAGGCATACATGAGACAGCTTTCAGCTCACAGCTAACAAGCAGAAGGAGCTATCGGTGTATCACTTCTTGGCAGGCAGCCCCCAGCACCTCTGCTATTTGCCTTACCTTAAAGCAGAAATTGCAGCCTAGACATACTTTTAGCATGTCTCGGCATAAACAACCCTGGGCTACACCCTCAGGCGTGTACAGATGGATACCGATAGACTGAGGAAGCAGTAATGCTGGTAGGTCTTTGCAGTGCAGAAACCTGACAGGAGGCTGGGCTACTGTGGTCGCTGAAAGCCAGCCCACATTAACTCTGCCCTATATAGGCAAAGCTTCAAAGGTTGCATGAAGAGAGGTAATGGAGTTACATGATGGATGCCCTTCGCTTACTACTGACAAAAAGTAAGGGCTGCCTAAACCTGTCATTTCGTCTAAAAGTTCTTTTCTTGACTCTGTGTGAAGGTAGGTCAACTTTCAAAAAAAAAAAAAAAAAAGTAGTAAAAAGTAAAGTAAAAAAAAAAGTAAACCAGGGATCAGTTTCAAGTAATGTTAATATCCACTGGTGCTTTCAGTGGGAAATCCACTGTTAATCACTATGCCTGCCCTGAACCTGGGTAGGCAAAGCTTGGATGTTTTAATTACTTTATTGACTATTTCCCTAAGTCACTGTTCTGAAATCTCAAAATGAAACACATTGAATTGGGGGGGGGGCGGGAAGCAAAGTCTGTTCTTTGCAAACATAGCTGTATAAGAAATGACTGCCATGAATATCCCAGCTCTAATGAGCACAGCTAGGTGCACATCTGTGTTTCTATCCACATGTGTTTTGGTTAAACTGTGCTCTTCTACAAACATGTATTGTATGAAAATACCAAGTGCAATGATGAATTGATACTGTGGAGTTATGAAACTTCTAGAATAACATACGTGCAAACTTGATATGCAGCTCAAGTAAAGCAGGCCCTGACCCAGCAAAGCACTCCAACACATGCTTTATGTTAAGTCTGTGAACATTGTCACTGAAAGCAAATGAGACCACTTGTGCGCTGAAAGTGTTTTGCTGGATTAAAGCCTAAAGAAAGAGGGGAACTGCACAAAAGACTTTTTATGACAAGCAGGAGAGAGAATTCCCACCAGTACTGTCAGAAACAAAAAAAGACTGGACACCTTCTCCACTGGTTACTAGGACATCTAACTCCCATTTACCCACGCCACATAAATCTCAAACTCTCAGGAGTACAAAAAAACCCCAAACAAACAGAAAAACAGTTAAGTCATAAAAACCTAAACAGTTAAGGGAAAAAGGGGGAAGTTATTTTCTTTTAAATCATGTTAAGTAGCCTGTGACTGCAAGAAGAAAACTTATTTTTGCAATATATCACTACACTTCTAGGTGCCTGGAAAACTAGGATTGTGTAGGAAAAACCCTCACCAGTTACAGGAAGCATTAGGCTAGTGAAAGGCTGACAAAAAAAAAAAAAAAAAAAAAAAAGAGTAAAGACCTGATAGTAAAGACCTGATTCTTTCTAAAGCAAATGATTTTATATATTACTATGGTAGTGTATAGGCATCTTGAGGAAAATAAAAATTAGTCCAAAGTCACACAGAGATAGCTACATGCAAGAACCATGAGCCAGGGTAAGTTACCACGTAGAGGTATGTCAGAATACTGAGCAGCCATGCCAGAGAGAGCAGGTCACAGGGATGGAGCAAACCAGACCTGATTTTATTGCACCCCAGTGAAATGGTTCTGGTGTCCTGAAATGCAATCCCCCACCCCTTTTCTCCAGAGGTCTGCACACCGGCACTGTCCCTCCCACTCTGAGACACAGATAAATGTCAACAGCCAAGCAAAACAATGTATCAATATGGATAACTCAAAAATGAAGATCAAAGAGTGGAGAAAGATCAGTCTTCATATACCTTGGCTTTGCTGTTACTCTACCGCCTCAGTTGCCCTGTGTGAATTGAGAGTGTGAGCATGACTGCATCATTGATTATACCAAAGGAAATTATTCTGCAAACAGTGGCCTTATGTCAATAGTTTTTTTTTATTTTTCTGTGTTGAATCACAAAAGCTTGGTGTGAAAGCATGGCGAGGAAAGCCGCAGAGATATCTTGACCAATTTGATGATTAAGCCCTGGTGAAAAGTTGCGCATCCTAAATAGAATCTTGCCAAAAACACTCTCCTCTTGTCCTGTCAAAAAGTGCTCATCCATTGGACTGCTAAAAGTTTGCAGGTTTTGTGTAACTTCACATAGACAAATTCAATATTTTCTCTGCTTTGATTTCCTGACACAATGTTGTCATCTACCATTCAATGTCATGAAAGCCCCAGGCTGCTGTCATAGTACCTCAGAGACATCAGCCTTTGACACGGAGGGAAGCAGTAGCTGGTGTGATGTTAGCTCACCTTAACAGCACACTTTCTGGGAACAGAATTCAGCCTTATCAAGAATAAAGAAAACTTGTATTTGAATTTCGAAAAATGAAAACTGTATTTTCTTAACCGAAGCTAGTTCCGGAGATTTTTTTTCTCCTCTTCTCATTTCCACAGCCTACCAATAGGATTGCTTTCACTGAAAGGTTTTTTTAATTCAATTCTGTATCAGAGTGTATTTTTTTTTTCCAATCAATCGTTTTCAGATTATTAAGGAAATGTGGCAATGAGCAATTTCCAGTAGTTCGAGATACACATTTGGTCCAAGCCATAACACCTCTGACGTACATTTCACCCAGCTGAGGGCAGCAACTTGCACACAATAATACACACCCCTCATGAGAAACCCAACCACAGGCACATCTCGGCTCATGCTCTTGAGACTCTCTAAGCCTCAGAGACCAGACTCAGAATAATCATCCTGAAAATGACAACTTTCTCAGTGTCAAAGATTACTTCCCTTGAGGCTTCTCAGTTCCTTCTTCTCAGACCATTTTCCTTCCTTCATGCTCATGTCTTCTTTCTCATCTACCTCTCCCCCTTCCTCTTTTTTCAACTCAGTTGTCTCCTTTATTCTCTCCAGTCTTTCTGTCCTTCTCTTCGTATTTAACCCTTCAGTAAAGAGAAGAGAACCTATCTCCACTATTTGTGTATATGTCCCCAAACAGACACTTGTTTAGGATGTGATTCACGGATGTCTCTTAAAATTCATACTGACACATAAAAAGATCAATGTCTATAGTAGCAAAGTGGTTACAAACCTGCAAGGAAAGATCAAAATATTCTCTGAAGGTCTTTCTCAGAGAATCACCATATGCTCTTTCTTTACCAGTGAGTTAAGGCACCAATGAATTGAAAAAATCTTAATCCCTGTGATTATGGGAAAAAAAAACCAAAAACAAAAAAAAACTCAAAACCAACCAAAACAGCATGCATATTATTCCTGAGAGTAAACAGTGACCAATTTGAGTAAGGGTGGATAAATAAGATGGTTTGGGACTTGTTTTGTACATAAATAAAATCGGTTCTCTTATCTCAGGACTGTTCTCTTATCGTTAATTTTCTCCATGTGTTGTGTGAACCATTCTTTATTTGGGAACTTTCTCACATCAGTTTTGCGTGGAGAAAGAAATCAGACATACTTTACTGCTTAGCTCTCCTGTTGAGTCCAACCAAATAGTCCCATTAGGTGACATCACCCTTACTAACCTTTAAGTAATTCCACCTACACAATGCTCCTTCAGCAGCACTTCCACACAATGAAACGGAGCATAAAAAGAAGAAATCAGAAAATGTTTCCAGTTGGATTGAGTCATCTGTACTTGTGAACATCTCATGAACTATTCTGCAGCTCCAAGTTGAAATGAGACATATTAACCTGCACAAGGTTAAAACTATGCACAAGCACTTAAATCTCTTCGTACAGATACATCCTTGCCCTCACGAAACCATCTTATAAGACTGCAGTAATATTACGACTACCTCATATGTAAACTGAACAAGTAATGAAAGGACTGTGACCTCCTTATACAGACAAATTATGAGAGAAGGCAGATCATTTAACATTTTTGCAAAGCAAAATACCTAGGTACTGCTCTACATATGGAATATTCTAAATGAAGATAAAATATTCCGCACTAGTTTCTCACACCATAGCTGCTGGATGTTGGCATCTCCATCTTTGCTGCTATCTGGTGGTTATTGTCAAACTACTTACGTGTACAACAAGAGGTGCATATACTCACTAAAACTGAGGTACAAAGACTTTATCTTTCTTTTGTCACTGTCTTAGTGGTAGGTGTCTGTAGAAGACCCAAGAACACTCCTCCACAGCCGCAGTCACTGCCTTTTTGGCAATATCTCTTTTTATAGCACTTAATGAAGGTACTGTTAGTTAAATGAAATCTAAATGAGACTTCAGTATTCTTTCACCTTTGAAATACAGTACAAACATGAAGGGATATGTTCCAAGATAAACATATGAACATTTCTGTTCCTGCTCTTATGTTGGCTTCTTACACAGGAAAGAAATCTAAAGCAAAATCCCCAAATGCAGTAACCTTCCTTACTTTAAAGAAATTAAAATGCAGGCGCATTTTGTGAATTCTTTAGTGGTCTGGGTTTTGACACAAGATTACGTATGCTACCTGTAGTGCCCTAGAACACTACTAGAGAAAAATAACACATAGATAAGAAATCAGTAGTTTCTTCACTCAAGAAATGTTAGAGTGTTGAAAAAGCAACTTTCAAAATGAGGAGAAAAAGTATTTTCAGGAGATTTTCTTTCATCTTTCGTCTCTTCTGTATTTTGTTTTTTACCCCAGCAGATTTTAATACTTATAGTCAGCTCTCATAACACAGTATCTTTTGTCATTGATAACCTGCCAGGACATCATAGTGATGCTCTTGCTACATCACTGGCTTGCTAAGGAGAACACAGAAATGACAGATATTCATGACTACAATTCCACTACTGTGCTGTGTCAAGTTCTTCCCAATTCTCCAATCTTTGCTTATCTAGCTAGCTGTCAGTTTGCAGGACATTTACACATCTCTCATTTCTGGAATATCTGAGGGCCCAGATTTACAGAGACAGTTAAACCCCCACAGATGGAGATAGGGTGTTGAGGTTTTGGGTTTTTTTGCAATGTCCTAATTATAAAAATGAATATATATTTGCACCTTTAGGCACTTCAGTCTGTTCCTATCCAGCACTAAAAATTTTATGGAATAACAACTTGAACACATGGCTGTAGTTCTAAAATAATTTTTAATCAGTCTAACTCAACTGAAACACATCCCTTGCACACCACACATCCTGTCAATGACAAACTATTTTTGGCCAGGCTGGATGAGGCTTTGAGCAACCTGGTCCAGTGGAAGGTGTCCCTGCCCATGGTGGGGGTTTGGAGCTAGAAGGTCTTTAAGGTCCCTTCCAAGCAAACCATTCTATGATTCTATTTAGCCGTTATTTGTTAAGGTTTGCACCTAAGGTTGGTACATGTTTCCGCAGTCTCTAAGAACAGGTTGCTGTTTCTTCAAATGCCTCTAAAGGTATGTTTACACTGCAAGACAAGCCCAAGTCTGAAGTTGTTCTCCGGGTCAAACCTGCCTACTCTCTTTGTTGCTTGTATACAAACTTAACACCCAGGTACAGACTGAGAACAAGCAGCCTCAGGAACTCACTGAGGTGGAGCCTGAACACTGACAGTAAGGTAATACAGGTTGACCTTTCTGTTCCTGGTGATGTGGGTAAATCTTACATATCCAGGACCAAGCAGGCTAATCTTATTCTGTCCTAAGCTCGTGCTAAGCACAGCCTGAACTTTTCAAGTCCAAGCTATAGCTAGTCTGTATAGTTGGATTAAGAGCCAGCAATGTGGAATGACACAGGCCAAAGGAGTCACCATGATCAACCTCTTCTAAGCATGCTTTTAATCTCCTAATGCATTCAAAACTAAACAACTTAAAAGGAACAATAAATCAAGGCAAAGGTCCTTCAGCATTCTCACCAGAGTTTTAAAATTCTACAAAGTTTGGACAAAAGAGATCATGCTTAGACAGACAAGAGGACTTCCACACAGAAAATTACCTTGCTAAAACTAAATCTATGGCATGTCCTCCTTTTAGGTAAACTGGCTTAAGTCCTCCATGCACACACACCTGCTGAAAAGAGAGCGGAACTTGCCCCTTCCCCTGTTTTAAAACAGGCCCTTTAAATTCCAACTTATAAATGACCCTTGTATCTGTCTTCCTTGTTAACTGTTAGGAACAAAGATAAAATACAAGAAAATAGCGGTCAGTGTTCTCCAGGAATACCTGATTCCACTTAGCCTGCCAGACATATGAACGAGCACCAGCAGCGCTGGACACTCCAGCTACTGCCAGCTATGCAAGATGTACCAAGCAGCTGCAGGGTCAGGGAAGCGCACATAGAGAGAAACACCAAGCATGAGTTTATTAATGCAGTCTCTCTCATCCTAGCATGAAATTCAATGAACAGAGCTTGAGGCACAGGGCTGTAAGTTTAACATCTTCAAAGGCAAAGGGAAAAATCTAAGAACACTTATGGAGAATAAGCAAAATCAGGCATGTGCCCACTCTGTGGGGGTAACCAGATGCCTAATGGCGATTACTGCATGCTCTTTCATCTAAACAGACTGCAGGAAAGGAAAAGATTAAAACAATTTTACTTCATCTCCCTTATTTCAAAAACATATGTGCAAGTGGCATGGGATGCAGCACAAAATATTAATAATAAAGTCCCCGCTCAGACTGCTTGTGTTCACAGGATGTTAAAAAAACCCCCACACATAACAAAACAAACAAACAAACAAAAACCCCCAGTCTTTTCACCTGCCCCTTTGATGAATGTCTTTGGCACTATTCTCCAGGCAAGGATCAATACCTATTTCCTAAGACATTTATTTAGGGATTTAAGACTTCCAGTTGAGCCCTGCCTAGGGAGTTGTTCCCACCCTTCTGCTTTTTTTAAAGAAAGGCAGAAAGAAAGAAACTGCCTTATTCTGGTTTTAGCCTCCACCCTCTCTGTCATCTATCACATTTTTTTGTAATCTCACAGGTTTCCTCTTACAAATTGTCTCCTTATTACAATGCTTCAGTTCAGAGCTGTCTACCACAGCTGTGTTTTGAACACCATCATCCCAGCAAGGTTCAGCACATTTTAGGAAGACACTCATTTTAGACAAGATGGGTTAATTATGAAGCTGTATGTTTACAGCATTATTCATTTATTTCGAGAACATCCACTACACACAGCTTTCTCCTGGAGGGAGAAAGTCTGCAAAAGAGTATTCAGATAATGCAGCACTTTTTGGCTGTTCAGAAAGGCTTAAGGCCAAGTACTGCTCTATTTCTCCCATACAGCTAGTATTTTGAATAGGAACAAACACACAAACAACAGAATTTAACCCTTTGCTCTTCTGTTGGCAGATTCTCTCCAGGCTTGTGTGACTGATGCTAGCCAGACAGAGTCCTAGAGGTAATGTTCCTGCTGCTAAATTTATTTAACATTTCAGTGACTGCATTAACAGAATCCACATAATTCCAGGAAAAGAAGCAAGTGCCTTCTGAAACTCATCAAAAATTGCTCATCTGTTAGTCAGCATGAATCATTACTACAGCAGGGTTTCCCAAAATGCATCGTAGGAGCGGAAAGAAAAGAAAGTACATTTCTCCTAATCTCACTGTTTTTTAAGTAGGAAAATGAGGTAAGTAGTACCAGATTTTATATGTGTACAAAAGATAAAAATATGTCTAGGTCCCTGTTTCTTGGGCACATAATCACACTATCACAACTTGACAAGCATAATAATAATTTTGTATTAGGCTTCTATATAGCTGTTTGAGTGGTTTGTAAATTACCCATACCTTTGCACCAGGCTGAACTTCAGAAAGGTGGAAAAAAGTATGGACATTGCTAGAGTGGTGATATCCCTAGGTACTAGAGCAAAGGAAAAAGATACTAGAAGATACGGTCATTGGCAATTGGACATATTTTTACACACAATATCAGTGTTGTGTGACCTGCGTACACTGAGAAGAGCTGTTGGGCTAGCCTAAATAGAGAATGGGTACCCATGGTGTTCTTTGGATTAATATTGTTCTTTCCTCATTTCCTATGACTTAAATACAATGACGATTTGGTTACCTTGGAAAAATGTATTGGTTGCACATACCCAAAAGAAATTAAAAAATCAGAAAGAAAAGTTAGAAAAGTTGCAAGCTCTCTCACAGGAACTGCTCACCAGAGAGAAATACATGTGGCACAAACTGAGCCCTGAAATTTGAGAATGGTGCATTCAGTGACCCATGGATTAAGAGGGATAAAGGCTGCCAACCTTACTGTCTGATCATTGGAACAAGATGGGAAGTAAATACAACTGGAAATCATTATGTCCTGTGATTTTATTTTTAGCTTCTCTTTGTTTGCTCAGTGCATTTGGCATAAATCTTACAGTTTAGAGACGGAACAAGTCTTAATAGGCCCTCTAATACATCCTTCTACAGTTTCTTAATTGACCCCCATGGAGCATTCACCAGTACACTGGCCTGTCTGTGTTTATGTTTCATGGAGTTTCCACCATGTTCTTTCAAAATCATGCTACATCTAATACATAAATTATTCCACCTGGAAAATGCTGGGTTGCAACCTGTCTGCCCTTCTTATTTGGTTTGTTCTCTTTTTCCAGTCTGTTCCTCCCAGGAGAGGAGATTGAGATGCTGGGAATTTCCAGTATGAAAAAGGTTAGGACTTGCTGATCCCCTAGGTCTTTATAACACTGGCTGCTATTCAGCCTAAATGCTTCCTACCTTTGTGTTTGTCCCATTTCACATGCCCACACTGATTCCTTCCATTCGTCTTCATCTGGCACTTGAACCATCTAGAGGATGATCCTGTGCAACATCAGCTACTGCTTAACCAAGTTAGGCACATTACACATTTTCAGTCTTTTCTTATAAGCAATCATGACAGTCTCTCTAATCATCTGTGTTGCTGTGTGCTGAATTTCCTCCAATTTGCCTATATCCGAGCATCAGAAGCTTCCAGAAACAGTATCTGAGACGGCATCATAATCTTCTGCAGGTTTTTGAACTGCACTTGGACAAAGTATGGAACAGGGGAAGATGCAATTTAAATTCCAAGTGACCGGTTACCCCAGCAGCTACATTCAAGGTCCTCACTATTCCATATCACAACACACTCATCTGAACCCAAACCGCCCTTTCAGAGAGGAGCTGGGGGTGGAAATGAGCAATGCAACAGAGCACCGTAGGCTAAGGGTATTTTTTATTAGGGAAAAGCAGGGGCAAGAGCTCCTTGCTGTTAAAGACCAAGAAATGTATATGTGTAAGCTCTGACACATCAACAGATGTTGCAGTACCATCAGCAGTGAGTGGTGCAAAAAAGAATGCAAATCACATCAAGTTTTACAAACCAGATGAGAGCCTTTAAGCTGGACTTCTAAATGAACTGGATGCTAATTCAGATATGAGGAGCTCCAATATCTTCTCCCTGTAAGAGACATCAAACAGGCTACCTTCTCTGCTTTAAGTGATGCTTCCAGTAAGTCTTCGGTAGAAGGCCGGGGGGTGGAAGTCTCCAACTGCATTTCAGCAAGCCAACATGGACATAGCAAAAGCACGGTTCATTCTCTAAAGGTCATAGCTCAGAAAAAAATGACTGAATCTCCTCCCACCAGTAAACCCTATCTACAGCCTCTTTTTTACATCTCATTCAAAGGCAAATAATTACTTTGGTTAACTACAGTGAAATTATGTCACTGAATTACTGAGAATGAAAGAGCATCTTAGCTGGTGTATGATGAAAGGCATGTACATACATTGAGACTGCTTTTCCCATCTCAAGACTGAAAATAATCTTTAAAAACCTGCTTAAATTGAACACAAAAGGAAAAGAATCTTGCAGTTGTGAGCATTTACACACTGTCCTCAGGAAATGCTCAGCTCGAATAATGTCACTGCAGCTCAGAGATGCCAATAAAAAAAAAAAACAAAACTGGCATATAAATCATGTTGCTTTACAGCAATAGCAGCTTTCTTGCCAAAAGGTGGCTCTTAATTTTCTGTTCTACTACAATGTTGAATGTGTTCACTTCTCCCAACAAGAAAGCACTAAACCAAAATGGGTGTCGGAGTGTTCCCTGCGAGGAACCACACCCCAAATCCTTGGTGATTTCCAACTGGCTTATGCTGGTGTAATTATGGGATAACAGTGCCAAACCAGGTCTCACAGCCAGATCCTCAGCAAATATAAACTAACACTTCAACTGACTGTTGTGACGGAGAATAGGCCTCTTTGTCTCTGACAGTAAATTACCTTCTATTATGCCTTACAGGGCTCTGCCATAGAGCCCCACTAAAGCCCTGGTTAATATGGGACTACATTTTCCCTACCTGTGGAAAAAGCTTATCAGCATGAAGCATGGTAAGCAGATGAACGGATTTCAACCACTTAGTGCTTATTATTCAATGACATGACAAGGAACACCAGGTTTATACAGCTCTGGCTAGAATTGCTTTACCACCAGAGAAGGGATCAAGAGATAAGCTAGACTGAAACTAATCTGACAGTACTATTACCAATGTCATGTTCTGTTTATTGGCTGCACAAGCATGTGAACTTCACAGTTAACAATTCTGGTCTATTTTGAGTTAGTCTTAGCCCAAACCTACTCTGTTCCAAAATATTCCAATATTACAGCATTTTTTCATATGACTGTAATGGCATTTATTGCATTTTTCTTGCAAAAGAGAAAAGGGACATGAACTTCATGCAGGGCCTGCTAAACTGTCACAGTAATTCTGGGATGTTGCCCAATGGAAACATTTCCTATCAGCCAAGATACAATGGAAAGCTGACCCACCTCACTATTTCTTTCAGAGAACTGCAATGTCTCCAGCATGCACATCCACAAGACCTTTAATGCAGTCTTCTCAACATGATCTTTGTCAGCCTCTTACCTTCTCCTTTGTCCCCTGTCTGTGCTTCTCCCCCTGCCCAAGATTTACAGTTGTCTGTGTGCTCTACGCTCCTTTGAAGGCAAAATGACAGTGGTAGGCCCAGGAAAGAAGCACGGATACTGCAGACACAGCAAGCAGAGAAGGCATCTCTTCCAGCCTCTATGCTCTCTGGGGGTTCCCGAGGGGAAGGTAACTATCCAGGACTGTAACACTTTTTCCATGGAGAGTTTTTTCTTACATGGGGATCCTCCCTTCGGGAAAGCTCTCCCTCTGCACTGTAGGTCAGGTTCCCTTGGATTCGCGGCAGTTGTGTTAAGAGACCTGGGCTACATGGCTCTGTGAAAGCCCCCAGGGACCCCCCAGGCCTGGGAAGGAGGAAGGGGAGCCTTCCCTGAGTCGTTCTGTGGGTGAGCAGGCACAAACCACAGGGGCTGTGATTCATACAAACACCTCGTCCAGGGAGACCACAGGCTGCCCCTCACCCCTGAGCTGCTTCCCTGCGTCCTCCCTCCACATCAGATGGAAACAAACTTTGATCAAGGATTTGGGTGCCTGAGATGATACAGTAGTGCTTTCTGATTTATTGCTTTCCATTCCTCTCTGTTTTCCTAGCACTTTTTGTATCTGCACTCTTCTCAGTACTTACCTTTCACCTTTTCTTCTCCTTATTTACAGGACAGCTTGATTATAGCAAATTACCAGGTTTTCACAGAATTTGTGATTTAGATCACGTAGATGATGGCAGAATGATTTTAAGAGCAGAAAAAATATTTTATATTGACTTTCCAATGAATTTTCTACAGTTTTCACTATTTTTAGGGGGGAGGGGGTAGACAACAAGCAATTTTTGATTAGTGGTGACTCTTACACTTAAAGTCTGCCCTATGTTATTCAGCGGGGCCTGTCTGACATCTAATGAGGAGGAGACTTGGAGAACTGGAAAGACAGTCTGAGGGACTTTAGCATCCTACCGTGGCCTCCAAAGGCAGGCCAGACCCAGAGACCTGATGCCTCACATGGATGCTCAGTGTTCAGGGATCAGACACTTGGGCTCTCTCTTCAGCCCTGTCAGCCACAGATTTTTATTTATAAATTTTCACACCCTGCCAAGCTTTCCTTCTATTTTCCTTCACTTCACACCGCTGCTGAATGATACCTAAGATGCTCTGTCTTTAACCAAAGGTCCACGTAAGCAGCTTTCTCCCAAAGGCTTCTCCCCAGCACAGCTAACAGCCTTCTCAATTCAGCATTGCTCTAAAGACTCTTCACCCTTCAAAAAAGGCTAATATTTTTGTTTGCCAAGGGCTCTGTGAGTCATAGAGAATATGACTCCTGTGGTATAAACAAAGTTCAAGACTGAGGTTGCGTAGTCTATAAGAGGAAAGCTGTCAGGCAGTGGAAACAATAGTATGTCCAGATGCCAGACCTCCCTCAGCAGACACTGTCCCAAAGCCCTTGCATGAAAAAAGAAGGTTATATTTCAGCCTCTTGATCTGAATTTATATTCAATTTATAGGCAATATTTCTGGCTATATGGCTCTTCTCTCAGAAGTAAACATAAACTAATGAGTTCACATTTTATAAGCTAAGAAGTTAATCATGAGAGAAATTTTTGCTTTACTGTCTATTGCTATAGGTTCAAGGCACATCATGGCTGCACGAGTTGTTCTTGGGAGGCAGTAGAAGTCAACAGGAGTATCAATATGAATACCGAGGCAGGTATTGTCTTTTTGTTACATAAATACACGGAATACATAAACACCATTTACTGTCAGGATCACTTACAGCATGGGGCCCTTACTGCGGCTGTTATGAGATGTGGTTGTTCCTAAGAGAAATTTCAAGAAAAAAAAATGCAATAGTATATTTTGCCACCAGAAATATCAAAATAATCTTTTTCTTCCTATTTTCCCAATAGAGTTTCCTTAAGATCAACAGGAAAATGTAAGCTAAAGTATTGGATGCGGCATTGGGTTGGTCATGATGCCTTGTACATATTTGAGTGAAGATAGTTTTCTATGGACGTATTTTAATCTTGCACCTAACAGATTATGCTTACTTATGCATATACCAAAATTAAACAAAAGAGATCAGCTGAACTGTAAAACTCTTTTCCAGTAAGCTTTAAACTGGTTTCTTCAATGACATAATTTTAGCATCTTTTTGGGATAAATGCCAGTGAGAGACTTGCAGTGAAAGCTTTAAAGGCAAATGAGCATAATGTCACTGCTGAGTATTCTACTTTTAAAAGTGTGTATTTCAGGAAAGGGTATGGAAAAAAAAAGATGAATTTTTCAGAAGGGGGAAATCCCACTCTGTGCCCCCTACTGCAAAAAGGCTCCAAAGAGTTCCCATCCCTATTGCAAAATACAGCCTCTCACACCACGAACGTGGATCAAGGCTAAATGGCTTTATTATGAACATTCCCTTGTATGTTGTACAGCCATGGCTGGAGTAGCAACATGGCAATTACGGCTACATAAAGCCTATTCTGTAAACTGCAGAAGCTGTGATAATTTTGGTCCCCAGGCCTGTCTGCAGGTCTGCCAGAGCAGATGGGAGTTGAAAGATACTGGTTAAATCTTTCTCTAGATTAACATGCAAGTTCTTTGCGGCATCTCTTGTGGACACAGCAGATCTGTTTCCCTCTGGCCAGTTTGCTACAAGGCAAAGTTCTGCCATTCACTTTTGCTCTGTTTTTACTATGGAGCAGGATGGGCAGCTTGGCTGATTGTTTGGGGTTTTGGTGGTGGTGGTGGTGTTTTTCCCTCCTATAACTTCAGGGAAAAACCAGACAAGATGCAACTTTTCTCTAAATTGGAACCATGGGCTAACCACATTACAGGCTCCACTCTCTCCCCCTCCAACATGCCTCTCCGTTCCTCTCCTCTCCCTGCTCCCACCAACATATTTGTGCCCGGTTTAACTATTTATTAAATAGCATTAATTAGATTAAGATAGTATCTCTCACAGTAATTTTATGTTGAAAAATTGCTCTTATGGCCCTTTGATGTAACAAAGAAGTTCTTTTTTTCCCTTTGTTGCCGTGCCAAGCAACAAGCCATTGCCACAGTCATTTACAAGAATCACAGAAAAAGTGCTGAAAGTGAACTTAAAGACAACTAATTAGGCCCATACACAGCTTAACTTCACCTTTCTCTGATGCTTGCCTG
Source organism: Cariama cristata (assembly GCF_000690535.1). Taxonomy (NCBI): domain Eukaryota; kingdom Metazoa; phylum Chordata; class Aves; order Cariamiformes; family Cariamidae; genus Cariama; species Cariama cristata. The sequence goes on along the minus strand of NW_009611119.1, from coordinate 112,396 downwards.
ACCTGTTCTTAAAAACCTTCACCCACAGACTCCATAACCTTTGCAGATGATGTATTCTGACAATTCACTTGTTAGGAGTTCTTTCTAAACAGTTATCCTTAATTTCTCATACTGCAATGGAAGCCCATTATTTCCTGCTCTACCTGGAGTGGACTACATGAGAAAAATATTCCTTTTCCCTTCACAGCAGCATATATGAAAAGTTACTTTGTCCCCACCCTTCTTGCCACAGTACTTTTTCCTCTAGACTAAGCTATTCGATTCAAACTCTCTACATAGTCATTTTTCCAAGAGGAAAATATGTTGGAAAGTATCAATTGTTGGACACCTGACAGTTGGAAATGCTTTAGCTAAACACCTGTCTAGCTAGCAAGCATAATTGTTTTCAATAAAATTAGCAAATTACTGGAACTATCAGCAAGACTCTTCCACGTGGGAATATAAAATCTCCATTGGCAAGGACATGGTTGAATTAGTTACTCGACATGTTTTGTCAGTAAAGACGGCTTCAGAATGCACTCTTATCCATAGATTCTTGCATTTATCAGTAATTCAGTTTCCAAAGTAAAATGAAGACACAGTTTTTAGACTTGGTCAGTCTGTTAGATTTGGCTTCTTTCTATTCCCATGACTAGGCATAGCTATGTTACTGCTTGACTTTGATTACATATCAGATAGCAGGAACTCTACAATATGAAAAAAGCAGGAATTTTTAGAGTTCCACAGCATGAACATACCAATACTAGATCAATCTTCAGCTAAGAAGGGTTCCTGGATTCTTCAGAAAATAGTAAGTTTGATCTTGGCAGCATCCATGAATAACGCTTTCTACAATCCCCAGTTAGCTGAATACTTAATCCCACACCTGAAAATACTGATCTAGCTTTGTCTTTTCTTACCTAAACTCCAGCACAGTGATCTGGCATGATGCCACAGCCCTTGAGAAACTCCAGCTAAGAGGAGAATGCCCCATGCCTCTCCAGCAACACAGCTCCCAGCAGTGCATCAAACCTCCAATGCTCTACACTGGGCAGCTGCGCCAAGTTCAACGTTTCCATCATGATCTTCCAAATGGTCCACAGGCTGGACTGTACACTTGGCAATTTTAGATGAAAGACAAAGAAAAGCAAAATGTACAGGATAACTTGGCATGCTCATATACTTGTGCATACATGTACACCATGCCTTCAATAGGCTGCAGTGACGCTGAGGAGGAAAAAAAAACAACAACCCAACAACACTCTCCACTTTATATGTAGGGAATGTTTAAAAATTTAAAAGTAAAGGTATCACAGTTTCCTAACTATAGATATCACCTTAAGCCCCTTGCAATTTCATTCTAACTGAAGGTAGGACAGTAGAATCTCTTCATCCTGATACACCACAGCCACATTTTTTGAAGCTGAAATAAAAGGAAGGTTGCTTCTGAAGAGTTCCCATAAGGCTTAAAATAAACTATTTCAAAACAAATAGCATCTGAAAATATTTAGATAATATGGTACAGTAACACTAAGAAAGCCACAAAAAATTATTTACCTTTGGTATTAAATCATTTACCTGCTATGTCTGATAAACAAAGGGGTAGCTCTGACACAGTCAGGAGTGAGCACACAAAGTGAAATTCTTGTCCCAAGGAATTTCTACCATTCACTTCACTGGAACCACAACTTCACCCATCTCATTTACCTCCTGACTGCAGTAATTTTTCTGGCTTATGTCAGGGTAACATCTTGTTCTTCTGAGGTACGTCCTGCACTTTATCGACTGGAGAACACCACAAGTATACTGGTTATCCTAACAACCACTCTTCAACTAACTAAAACAGACTCCCACTCTTCCTCACTTAGATTAGTCAGTGACTTTTGGAGAGAATCACTTTCTCTGCATGTGTTTCCATCAGCCTCCTAGCAAGTATATTTCTGATCTCCCCTGCTCCAGTATGTTGCTATATATATATATATATATACAATCTGAATCCATTAGAGCAGCAGTGGGGGTAATTGTGCACTCTCACCTTCCCATGGCAATCATCATAAATATCCCTTCACTACTCCTTCTCTCCACTAGAGCCATACTGGGTGGCTACTGTATGTTTCTCCTTGTGGAAACTAACACACCATAATATTTTGATGCACAAATTACACAAGTGAGTGCCTAGCTATGAAGTTTTAAATAGTATGCCTTTTAATAAGGTGCAATTACTGGTTGTTTACCTTTTAAGTGATGTCTTAAAACTTGTACTTCTGAATTGCTCCCTCTGTCATGGAAAAAAGACAGGGGCAACATAAGAGAAAACATTTATTTCACCTAATTTTTTCCTGCAGGAAGCTCCCACTTTGCTGCTGGAATCCTCCAGAACCAAGTGCTTCTGACAAAACAACCTGCCTAATGAGGCAATCTGGGTGAAGAACACTGAAAACTAATCTAAAGGAAACAAAAGGGAAAAAATGTTCTGGCTTATCTTATTTTTTGGACAAAGACTCCCATAAAACTGTGATCTCACGATCAAGCGCATTCCAAAGGGTTCTGCTAAGCTTGGGCATGCCTCAAAGGGTCTCTGATGCCTCTTGGAAAATATTCTGGTTTAGAACAATTAGAGTTCTACTATATTTTTCCTCGGTTTCTCTTCTTTTTCTTCTCTGCCATGAAAAATCCCAAGGTTTTACTTGAATGAAACCATCTGCTCCTGTGGCTTAAAGAATACCTGAAGTTATAATGTTTGGATTATGAAAAAAGCTATCAGCCCTATAGTTGGTAGTTGCACTTAAAAACACAATTTGGGCTCTTTAACAGTCAGCAAGACCCAAAAGCGGAAGACGTTCAGGGCCCATGAACTGCCTTTCAGCCTGGTATAAGCACTTAGACTTCCCAGGCACCTCATGGAATTTGTGGTTGGCAGCATTCGCTTGACAAGCAAAAGCCCAGCAAAAAGGAACAGTTAATACACATAACATTGCATTTCCTATAGGTCCATTGAGAACAGGAAAAAAAATGCTCCTAGTACCTCCTCTTCTTCTCTGGCAAGTCTTTTGTGGATCACAGTGCTACTAGCAAAGTTTGGTAAAGTAACTTCACATTTCAGTCTTTGGGTTCATTATTCCAATGCAAAGTCAACCAGCCTCTGGCTCTGTGCTCTCTCTAGAGGCCCACCTAGAGAAGAGCTTATCACCTCCTGTTATAGAAGGCTACAGAAGAAAGAAGGTTTTATTTATTTATCTGTTTGTTAAAAGGTTGCTTTTGCAGCTTGTCTTTTTCATAGAGAGAAATAAAATTAGAGTATGGCAATCAATTATAACTGTCCATCAGCATGCAAAGCACTTCACAACAGACCAAGACTCCTGTTCCTAGGATTACCAGTATGCCTACAGCAATGGAAAAATACAGTTGCAGAGGTAAGATTAGCACAGGTAAACATCTACTGCATAGGAACACTTTTAATGATATATTTTGTTAAATCATTTCTATTAATAAGGCTTAGTGAAATGCTTATAAATTACACTTCATATGATTAAAAATGTCCCTTTTCTTTATGAGCTTGAGAGATTAGTAAGGAGCAAAACAGGGCACAACAGATCATCATGTTTCTGCCTTCACAGGAACATGTTGTCTTGGAACTGTAAGACCTCAGATCTCCCACTTTCTCATATCCTAAATAAAATCAGTTTGTAATGAGCCTTCCTTCTCCCTATCACAGCTATTAGAGTTTGTAACCAGATGGACAAAAGCTTGCTTGATAAATTCTTTATTACACATCCTCTGGCCAAGCTTTTCTCAAGGTGAGCCTGCACTTCCGTGACTGCAGAAACATGATGTTGCTAACTTTACAGTAATTAGCTCAGGATCTTACACTGTAGCCATGGCAGAGTGAGCCACAGGCCTAAAATCCAAGTTCAATTAACCTATGCAGTGTTCCGTGCTGCTGCCTCAAACGTGCATAGTGTGGTAACAGAAAGCTATTTTGAGTACGTCTGCACTTCTCCCAAACATACTAGTATGGCTCAGACATATTCTGGACTAGTCTTAATTGTTCCCAAGCACATAGTCCTTGAAGACGACTAGCGAGCAAACAATTTAATTACACATCCTGGGAGGTCATGCAGAATCCAAGCACTCCTTTTATATAGCTGCAAAGGGAAACCTCAGTTGATAATTTAATGGTGCTTTTTTTTTTTCAGGCTTTTCCACATATATAAAGACCTTTCTTGATCCAGTGTAGGAGACGTGACCCGTATATCTCTCCACATGTCTCCTCTAACAGCTTTCCAGTGCTGGCAAGGAGATGTAAGCTCATCTCCTCGTTCCCTTAGACAATGTTATGTTGTCACAGCAGGAAGTAGATGGGACCTCTAGGGAATTTTTTAAGGGTCAGTGCATGGAAATGCAGCTCCTGAGCAAACTCTTTAGCATAACAACATGTGGCATTCATGCCCGGTCTGCTGTTAGCAAGGTTGGGATCTAACTGGAGAGTTAAGTTAGGCTTTGATTGTTTCCGTAGGTTCTTAAAATTACATGCTTTGGCAGCTAACACCCAACTCAACCTGGGAAAGCTCAGAAGGAAGGGGTCTCCCACTTGTTTGCTCTCGTGCTCTCTGGGCAAGCTCTTACAAAACCATGGTTCTAAATGAAAGCGATTTGCAAGGCTGTGGGACTCAGCAGACTCATTTGAAACAATTCACAATGAAAAACTGGTTCAGACAAACATTAATTGAAACATTCAGAAACAAGATTAAGAGGGGGGAAACCAATTGGCTGAATCCCGAGTTCTTGCAGCTACTAGTAAATAGTCCAATTCAAAAGACCTTGGAAAATGATGCTTTAAGCAAAGCCAAAGGACTGTGCCAGCCATCAAGCAAGCTCTCAAAACACAACTATTATCTGGATAGATCACCATTCTTTTTCTTGAAAAAAAGAAATCTATAAAGTTAAAATAATCAAATTAAGAACATATTAAACTTTAGGAAGAGGGATGGGGGCAAAAGTCTTTATTTACATGAAACTGTCATTGACTTCAATGCACCGCATAAAGGTTGAGACACCAATTTGGAGAAGTACAGATTATAACTGCACCTGGAGGGTCAGACTCTAACCCCACACTCTTTACCCGTTGTGCTAGTTCTGTGTCCTAGGACAAGGGAAGAGTTTTCCTGCCACAGAGGGATCCTCAAGCAGTATAAAAATAAAAAGCTCCTTCCTAAGAACAGGTGCACTTCTCACGGGCTGTGGTAGGAGATGGAGAATAGTTAGAACATGGAGTATTTGAGAGCAGAGCACAGGGCACTGTTCCAGATGACGCGAGATAAAATTTACCCTTTGGATGCTCTAAAATATGCCAAGAACTGATGCAATCTCCATGCTGTCTCAGGAAGAGGGGAACAGAAAGACATCCTCTCTCTGTACCACACTGGCTCCTGTATTGTGCTTCATAAGCCATGGGATTTGGCTTCAAGTCCATATGGGAAATTCCAGCCAGAAATGCAGGTGTGTCCTGATATATCTGACTCTCTGCTAAAACTGGGAAACTATCAGTTTAACAGGTAGCGTCAGTTAAGGGACTGGTGAGTCACAGCCATAGGGATGTCAAAGCTTTTGCAGGCACGTAGCCTTGAACAATGCTTCCTGTGTTGATGGTTTCTCCAATAAGGGCCAAAGTCTCAAAAATTCAGTTGATCCTTAAAATAGAAATTAGAATCACTCTCATAAAAAGAAGAGTCTTTTCCCATAACTGAGCCAATTCAAATGAAATGACGGTATCTTAAAATATTTCTTCTAGACTTCTAACTTTTTATATCATACAACCTAAAAAATCTCCTCTGTGTGAGAAAATGAGACTTGTGCTTTTGTCTGTGATGCCTTTGATGGTGGTATTCAAAGTCATGTTTTAAAGATCAATAGCAAGGATGATTAAGGAGATCACAGTGTGTTTGATTTTTGTGAGGAAAGGGAAATCTAGACTCGAACGGGTATTTCTGCCACTATTTAAGAAAGGAAGCTTGTCAACGCTGGCTTCTGTGTACCCCAAGCACAGACGGCACTGAGGACATAATACAATTCCTCAGAAGTAACTGCTCCAGAAACATTACGTACCCCCCAGCTTTTTCTCCTCCCAGTGCAGTCACAGGTTGGTGTGGCAAGTTCTTTAAAAGACAGTGCTTTTAAAAAACACTTATGTTGCCTTGTTTCCAGGTTTAGCCTGACTGAAGACTCCTGTCCACGGTCACCAGTCGTGCTTTCTGGTACAGGGACTACCAAAAAGAGCACCCTTTCCTTCTGTCCACACACATGCATGCAAGACACGAGCACAAAACCCTTGCCCAAAAGGCAAACTCTACTGTGGAACCCTCTTGCCCCAAGGGCAGAAGGCCAGTAAACCTTCCTTACAGCTTGTCATTCTTTCCATAGAGGGAACAGGAGAGATTCTGGGAAACAGGATTGCTGAGAATGAGGATTTCACCCAAATTTCAAGAAGGAACTTGGGTAGGTAGTGGAGCCGTTTAGTCTGCATTTGCTTCCAGAATTTCACTATGGGAAAAAGCAAAACATCAATACACTGCTAAGTTGCTGCACAGTATGACACTTCTAGAAGGGCTGAATTTCATATTAGTTGAACACATCTGCAATCAGAAAATGGAGACAGTGTAGCAACTGATGATGCAAATGTATGTCTTTGAAACAAAAGCATCTACATGCAACAATGAACGACAGGTTATGTAGCTCCACAGTGCTCTTGCGCAGGTGAGCACAGGCAGACAAAGGACAGCAAAATACAACTTCCCAGACCCCTGAAACCTTAGCTGCCTCTACTCTACCAGTATGTAGACACTAGTAGTTCTTCAAACAGTACAGAGGCACACTCACCCACACAAACAGTTAACCTGTGAAAAATCACCCACTCATTCGATTAAAAGACCATCTATTGGACAGGTTTCTCAATGTCCTTTTTTTTTTTCCCTTTTCTTTTTTTGTTGTATCTGTTTTCTTTGGGTGAGTTGATCTTGTTGGGGTTGCTATCCCACGGAATTAAGTACCTTCTTTTGAAGCGTTGTAGCAAAGCTCACCAAGAGCCTCAGTTCCCATTTAAGATTCCTCTTACTGTGTTCATGTAGCCATAACACAATCTATAGGGCCCACCACCACCTGAGACAAAGCTGTATATGAGTCACACAAGAGGGCAGAAAGTGAAACAGCAAAACACCAAAGGAGCAGAAAGCCATGAAGTGTTACATGATTTACATGAGGAACTAAGAAAGATGCAGCTCCTGTCCCCATTTCTCAGCCCTCACCATTACTCCTACTGCTGCTCTCTGCAGCAGCAGCAGCACAGCCTGATCCAAGCCGTGACTGCCTGGTCCTCAGGAAGACAGCCAGCACACGCTCAGGAAATGAAGCCCTCAGAAAATCCTATGGGGAGAAAAAAAAAAATGCACTTCTGATAAGGGCTGGCTAGAAAAGAGACTGAATTATGAACAAAGCCACCATGAATATTCCTTGTAAGTAAGCAGGATTACATGCAAGGAAATGCCTGACTTCTAACATAAACTTTTCTTCTTACCCCAAATCGCTGTGGATTTTGACAAACTGCCTAGCTCAAAATGGGTTAGATAATTTTCTTTTTATTGCAGGAATTCTCTATGTTTCTTGAACTGTATATCCTCCACGATCTACAATTTCACAGGTTCAAACTTTCCAGAAGATAACCTGCTTCAACTAATTTATACACAATTTCTGCCTCACCAATATGCCACCCTGCATTCTTGCCTCACTCCACAGCACAGTCTTGGTGATACTGATCATTTCCCAACAGCAAAAGCAGCTATTTATGGCAAGTAAGCTCTATGCAGACCCATTCATACCACTCTACCTACCAACTGGATGGTGACAAAAGGTAAACATTAGAAAGAAATAAGGTAGCCGGCAAAGTCATAAGCAATAGTTTGAGAAAGATCTCTTTCATTTGCATGCATCTGACCTCACTGGTATTCACAACTGATTAACATCAACTGCCATAGTCAACACCTAATTCACACAGAAAGCTGCTGCTAGTTTCACTTCATTAATAATGACGTCTGAACTCTGTAGCTACAATGGATTACTATTAATAATTATTTATGGCCAGCGATTTTCACAGAGCATGCCTGTCTAATGCTGGGAGTCAGGTGATGAACCTTCGATAACAATTCACAAGCTGTCCACCTTTGCGGCTACACAATAACCCGCTTTACCTCATCTCTCTCCAGCACTACCGCCACTCACACTTGTCCAACCACAGGCGCAATGTGTTTCCACATGTAAAACTCAGGCTTCTTTCACACTTCTGGGTAGGGTAGGAAGTTGCAACAGACTAATGTTTCTTCTTCGATGAAAAATGCCAGGGGAGGTGAGAAAAGTTAGATGGTAGCAGCAAAGGTCAAGACTGTAAAATATGCAGGTATGATACATTTTATTACTCTACGCTTCTGGTTCAGAAAGACACGTCAAAGTCTAGCTCCTCTCAGATGTCTAAGGAGCAAAATTCCACTTCACCTCTGTATTTACAGGTGTAGCTACTGAAGTTTTATGTGGTATACAAAGTCCTTAACCTCCTCCTCCAGCAGCGAGTAAGGTTGTAAATTTAACTTCATACACATGCTGATGTGTTAGGCTGGATTAAGGCCACAGCACTCATTACCTTTCGGGGTCAACTCAACATGCACCATAAAGCACCCCCAATTTACCACCACACAAAGCTCCTGAAGGTAATCCAGCCCAGGGTGATTAATAAAGAAATGAAGCAACAGTGAAGGCAAGCGCAAGTTTTGTACCAAATCAGATCTCACAGTTTCCAGCTGTCGTTACTCGGTTCAGGCCAGACCAGCAGTGTCCCACGCAGCACTCCACAGCTCACAAGTGGAAAAAGTGAACCAGCTCCCTTCATGCCCACACCACAAACCCCCTCTCTGGGCCAGCGACTGCTGCTCCGCTCCCAGCTGCACTTCCAGGTACCTGGCAAACTGCTGGGGGCAGCTACGCTGGACCATTCCTCATGCAGCTGACTTAGTAATTTCTAAATAACTATGGCTTAGTGTGCAGGATTACTGCCTAGTCTCAGCATCTTGTTCTATTTTAGCTTGCTTTCTCCTCCAAAACTGGGCAACCCAGAGATACTGACAGGAAAGGCCTAGTTAAACAGAGAAGAGAAAACTGGAGCCTCTGGCACCAACGTAGTGCCTGGGAGAATGAAATCCCTAGGAAACTTTACAGATTATTACTTTACAGGTTATTACTTTTCTCTGGCCCTCTTCATACCATCTCCCAGATGCAGAAAATCCTCATCCATGGGCTTGTAACATAATAAGCTTCCACTTGGTTTTAATATATTTTCTCACATTAACTTTAGCCAAAATTAAGATCATTTCCCCTTAACAGCACAGCTTCAGTGCTAAATATATTGAACTGAGTTTAACCATTTTGCAGTGAAAAAGTATCCTCCTTCTCTAGTAGAGACGTTCAGAATATCTTTGCTATTTCAGTTTCCAAGAGACACTACAGAAACTGAGCAAGTTGGTATCATTTCACCTGGTTTCTAAAGCTCCAAGACAGAAAAATCACTGTATTTGAAAGTCCTTGACTTTAGAAGATTACCATTTTCCCCATTAGCTTACAGTGCGACCATCACCACAAGCCCAAACCAAAGAACACTTCAGCTTCTTCAAGACTTTGCAGTTTTAAAATCGCTTTTAGCATAGACTTAGTGACTGTTGATTCTGCCATCAAATCTTCAAAATGCACCAGATCTTTGGAATTTTTAAAAATTAAAAAGAAGAATTAAAAATTGCCACATCAATGTTTTTGCTCTCTTACTCTATACATAATAATTCCTCATTGTTACAACCCTGTTAAGAAAATCTAAAGGAAGAAAACATTCCTGGATTTTTACAGAAACACTCTTTGAAATGTGTTGAGAAACAAAATCCTGGTAATAACGACTTTTTACCAAATCCTGCATTTCAATGAGAAGGAAAAAAAGAAATTATAAAGAAATTGACTAGCCCTACAACACTTGGGTCTATGGTTGTAATCCCAGAATTTAGCAATAACACCCCAAAACACTTTTTTTTTTTCCCCTTTGGCATACACTTTTTAGCTATGGAAAAAGCCTTTTCAACTCATGTGCAGTAGCGTGAGAATACAGGCAAACACAAATACATAGACATAAAAATAATCAAATTAGCATTCTTTAGTCTAGAAATTTTGCTAGACCACTATCATTAAAATTCATAAAATATAAGGTATAAATTACTCAGAAGGAATTAGTCATGCCTCTAGATAGAGCACTGAGGAAGGAGGCTCCTTATGGCCATAAAGGTTGATAGTGATAGCAATTAGAAACTAAAATTGTGGTCTACCGGAAATTTCAACTTTCTGAATCTATTTTTCTTCTGAATCAGAAAGATAAACTGATTTTCTCATGAAATCTAAATTGACCCCCTCTGGGCTTTTCAAAAAGTTCTGCTTTGATCAAATTTAGAAGTTTTTCCTATTTTTTTCTTATTTTATAATACAATACAAAATACATTGTAAACAAAAGACAAATGTCTAGGCAAACAATGCACAGTCTTATTGATATTTGGTTTTCAATTTCTTTACATGCAATTGCACTGAAAATGGCATGTCCCCGTACATAATCTGTGTTTCAGTGAAACAGCATTTTCCCGCAAGAAACTGTCTCTCTTCCAGAGTTTCAGCTCCTTTCATGATACCCATCTCGGATGACAAGGAAAGTAATTTACTGCAAGTTTGAAAAAGTGGAGGCTGAACTCTGTCTTCTTGCCTCTCTCATCTCTCCTTGTCCACAAGAGAGGAGCTGCTTCAGAATCACTGTGTTTTTAAAAGAAGCCAGAATTAACTCTTCCTCCACCATATCACAAGCAATGAAATCTGGTCTCCTATCATCCTTTGTCTCGTGGTTGGATTCTCTTGTGTCTAAGGAGGTGAAAACTGACTGAAGAGTTCCCTGCTGTTTCCCTGTTTGCATCATGTAAACTCTCTGCTGTCCCATAGAAAATGGGAAACGTTGCAGCCTTTCACTCAGTGGAAATAGTAATTGAGTCTCTTTCCTGTATTTAGTCTTCTATTTCCCTAAAATGTTTAGGAAATTTTAATCTTTTGGACCTCTAGCGCTCTGTCATATTTAGCTGAAACTGCTCTGACATTATTAGGCAGGCACACAGATACAGATGCACAGTGTGATCACAAAAGCGTCATCTCTTAAGGACACAAGATAAAAAGAAAATTGCTATAGCTGCCTGTATGTGTGATTGTTGGAAACATCCTTGCACTCTTTTGCAGCCACATTCAGGCAAGGAACTGTCTATGTTATGAGATAGTTAGCAATCTGATGAGCAATTCACATATGAAGAGCATTACATAAATCCCAACATCATTATAGCTAAGAACAGGGCGATAATTACAGCTAAGATTGCCTGAATACTTCCATTCCTAGTTTGGGGGATTATTATTTTTTCCCCAAACACTCATAACTCTACTTCTTACTCCAATCCTACACACTTTGCTCCAGCAAAGTCAACTTCAGTGAGACCACTGATGCAATGTATTTCCCCCCTGCTGTCTGCCCAGAGCTGGTCTTCTGGAACACTCAATTAAAGGAATTCAGCTGCTGTTAAGAGGAGTTTGCTGTGGTGGGTGCAGCAGAGCGCCATACATTTGGATTTAACAAGAGCTTTCACCTTCACTGATAATAAAAAATGAGAACAGAGAAAACACAGCAATTTTAAAATGTTCCTGCGCCTTACCCTTCCAAAAGAACACCTTCCAGCCTTTTTTTCAGAGGACAGTGTATTCCTCAACATATAAAGGTCATTTGCATTATAACTGTAACAGGAAATGAAATAACCTTAAAATACAAATCGGAAATATATTCAGTATGCAAATCCACATCTTTATGAGCTGCAATAATGAGGAACAAGCAAATTAGTACTATTCCAAACTGCCTTTTAAATCTTTCTGCATTCTCTTAGCATCAACAGATAAACAAGACTGAAGATCTCGCTAATTGCCACATACAGCACCACAGTCAGTATAGACATATTATTTAAAAACAGCACAGAGTTACTACATACACCATTTAACCTCACAGAGGCTACCTGATTCTCATCTCACTCTTGTGTAAATTAGGAATTAACCTAACCATGTCGACGTAATCGGCCTCACAGCGATGTAAAGCTGGCGGAAACAACATCCTCACCAAACTCGCACCACTTGTTAATACCATTCACAATTTATAAATGAAGCAATCAAAAGTCAGTAATTTGCTAAAACCAAATATTGTGGTCATGAGCCATCTTAAAAGTGTTTCATCAAGCACTTGAGCCTTTTGCATTGCCACACACAAAATTCAGGTTACAGATTTATTAGATCTCTGCCATGTGCACGAGGTACCAGCGCACCAGGAGCTGCTCAGTAACTGACCACATGGAGGCTTTGAGTTGTAGCAAGTCAAGGGTCCCCTCGCTTCTGCCCAGGTAGGGCCAGGCTGCCCCAGCTGTCTTTCCCTTACTGAGGGGTGTCGAGAATCGGGGCATGCACAGAGACTGCTTCTGTGGAGCAGATGATGCATGACAAGGTCTTACCCTGTGCTCACCAGGTCTCGTGTCACAGGCTGAGACAGTTGGGGTTGTTCAGCTTGGAGAAGAGAAGGGTCCGGGGAGACCTTAGAGCAGCCTTCCAGGACTTTTTACAAGGGCATGTAATGATAGGACAAGGGGCAATGTCTTTAAATTGGAAGAGGGAAGATTTAGGTTAGATATAAGGAAGAAATTCCTCACTCAGAGTGGTGAGGCATTGGCACAGGTTGCCCAGAGAAGCTGTGGATGCCCCATCCATGGAAGTGTTCAAGGTCAGGTAGGATGGGGCTTTGAGCAACCCGGTCTGGTGGGAGGTGTCCCTGCTCACGGCACGGGGGCGGTGGAACGAGATAGTCTTTAAGGTCCCTTCCAACCAAACCATTCCATGATTCTATGATTACTTAATTTAAGCTAATGCCAACTGTTGGTAAGAAAGGTGATCCTGCAAGGAAAACTTAGGAAAAGCTGGTACTTCACTGTCCACCTATATTATGCAAAGCTTTACACAGAAACAGATGAAGTCGTGCAAGCTGCTGGAGAGTTCAATTACTCTCTAAATTCACAGTTCAGAGTCAGTTCTTGAACCAGACTTGCTCCCTATGAACAATTTCGAGCTCATGTTTCTGAGAAACTGCCTGCATTTTTTGTGACCACCCCTTTTCCAGGAACACTTCCTTAGTATATGTACAAAAAATACATAACTATCACTTAGGCTTTACCTTACTGATTTTTTCCATCATTAGGAAGCCAAGCCAAAGTTCTGGCATTGCTTAGCAAAAAGCCAGGCCTGAAGACAACATGGTACAAGAAGGGACAACACTGTCACATTTTGGATTACTTCAGTGTAATGGGTCTTGTAAGAGGGGCACTGGCCTTGCCTCAGGCAGACAGTCTGTCAGATCTATTCTGAGTCCTTGTGAAGTCCCTGGCTGGTTGCTGAGATTCACCTGCATAATCATGCTGGGGCATTAAGGTTGGCCAACACGTGAGTTTTTCATCAACACAGAAAGAAAATGATACTTTTTAAAGTCCCATCTACAAAGCTCAGTGCAAGTTTAGAGGTCAATTAAATAAATACAGTGGATTTACATTTGCAAATAGACTAAATAGCACACACTGTGATGAGGAAGGGTGATGGTTTGATACTAGATTTTAAAGCCAGTTTTAGAGACCTCACGGAAACCATGTATTTGATTCTTACAATCTAAACAGTGGTAGTTGGAGAAGGACTGACAACTATATTTCAGTCTTTTTTTTTTTTTTGAAAAGACAAAGCATGCACACAGCTGGTATCTCATGCTTTCACCTATTGTAACTATGGTAATATGCAAAAAACCACCCCAACAAGCTTACTCAGCCCTGATTCTGCAAGCATCTGACCTGAAGCAGAATGTGTCAGCTGTCTTCCCCAAAGCAAAACATACTACTTGTGTAAGTACTGACACAAATGCAAGGATCCTTGTGTGCTTTCAAAACTTGTAAAATATCAATAGAAAAACTTCCTCAAGTCAACTACTCTCAGAAATAAGATACAGAAAATATTCCAGCACTATCATGCAGTGTGTGAAGCCTGCATGTGGGTATTTCAGACTCACAGTACAATACTTGGCCAAAGACTCAAGAGGAGGACTGTCGTGGTTTAACCCCAGCTGGCAACTAAACACCATGCAGCCGCTCGCTTATTCCTTCACCCCCCTCAGTGGGATGGGGAGGAGACTCGGAGAAAGGTAAAATCCGTGGATTAAGATAAGAACAGTTTAATAATTGAAATAAAATAAACCAACAACAATAATAATAATAGTGATAGTAATTAAAAGGGAGATAAAAAAGAGAGAGAGAAAGAAAACCCAAGAAAAAGACCTAAGTGATGCACAACACAGTTCATCACCACTTGCTGACCGATGCCCAGCCCGTTCCCAAGCAGTGACCGACCCCTCCCGGCCAACTCCCCCAGTTTCTGTACTGGCCATGCAGCCAAAGGTATGCAATATCCCTGGGGCTGGTTGGGGTCAGCTCTCCTGGCCGTGCTCCCTCCCAGCTTCTTGTGCCCCTCCTCACTGGCAGAGCACGGGGAACTGAAAAGTCCTTGACTTAAAGCAAGCACTACTTAGCAACAACTAAAACATCCCTTTGTTATCAATGTTATTCTCATAGTAAATCCAAAACACAGCACTGTACCAGCTACTAGGAAGAAAATTCATTCTATCCCAGACAAAACCAGGACAAGGAGTTAGTTATCCCCCTGTCTAAAAAGCCATACTTTCTCTATCATGGGAAAAGCAAAGGAGGAGATCAGTTTCAGAGAATGGTAAACTTTCATGATGACTTTCCAAGGTTATAATTATTATTATTCGTCCACTGCTCAGTTTTAATTATTTTGAGTAAACATATTGATTTTTATCTTTTTCATATCAGCACTTTTCAATCCATGTTATATTATGAAGTAATGTGTCAACCTGAAGTTTAACCTCCAACACCAAGGACAGATAAATTAACACTGGCACTGTTCATTTTAAAAGTCTTAAGTGGTTTACAAGGTTTAATATAGAGAAGATTGTGAAAATACTAGGGCTAAACACCCAAGGGACACTGGGGAAGAACCAAGAACTGTGACCTTTTGGATGTCTGACTTTGCAGACACAATTGTTTCAGTGGTTTTCTTTCTCTTCCACGCCTTTGGTTTTTGGTTGGTGTGGTTTGGTTTTTTTTGTCTGCTTCTGTCTGAAATTCTAATTAAGACAAGCTTCCCAAATGCTACTGCTTGGGACTCACAGGAGAGCCTCCCGAGAACTCCTCAGATATCTCACAGCAACAGTTTTATACGTAGCATGAAAGCAGGCTTATACAACATCCTGCAGCCAGCTGCAGCTATTCAAGACTCCTTTATCGATATGATGACAATCACTAACCTTGTATTCTATTGCTTGGTATCAATGCTCTCCTCAGAGCTGACAGGAAGTATTGCTGAACAATTCTAGGCAAGTCAGTTTTACTTCTCTATTTTAATGTTTTACTATGAGTTTTGCCTATGTGTCTCAGCTCAGCCCCTGAATCTTGCCGCTCAACTCCTCCACGAACAGATTTTTACTGCCTCCTTCCACAGTTCACTTGTTGTTAAAAAGGTTAAAAGGTTCTCATGATTTTACCTCCTTAACTAGAAAACACAGCTGAAAGCAGCATAATTAACCTAGAAGAGCTACAGAAAACAAAGCAGTGAAGTGGTGGATTAAATGTTCAAATCAATTGCCACCTTGCCTTGTTTCCCTGGGTGCCTTTAACTTCCTTTCACCAAACAGAGAACGCTCTTTCCGAGCAGTGCCTGCACTGAAAACTCCCCAGCCACCTGGGAAGCACAGCCACCTACTACAACAGTCACCCAGCAAGTAAAGCTCCTCGGGTTGTCCTCTCTGCCCCATGGTCACCATGCTAACCAGGAACCTTGTCCTACATGTTCTTCTACTTAGGCCAAATGTTTGGAAGTCAGGTTTGCAGATGTGACCCAGCTACCTCCAGAGATGACATCACCAATGGACCGAACCTGAAATTTTCTTGTTAAACACAAGAATGAAACTCCTAGCAAGTTTGGGGGATATAAACACACACACAGAGAGCATTTGGAGCAAACCTCATAGGTATCACCTCTGAAACTTGAGCTTTTGCTAGCCGGCAGAGGAAATTAAAATGCCAATGAGGATATGAGATGACACATAGAAGCCACCACAGCAACTGTCAATACATTTATTTCTCACTGACAATTTTGATGGAGATGATCTAATTGCCATTTTGGTGCATTTTATTGAAAAGTGGATTCCACAGAGTGCTAAGCAATTTTGTTTTTACATATTATGCCTAGCACTTTTCTCTAGCTAAACTTCACTGAAATCCACTGAGCACAATTTTAAGTGCATTACTGCCCAGGACAAGAATGTTTAGCACTTCTTTCTTTTTAAGATGCAAATTTATACTTGTCTGCTATTTATGGGTCATCTCTCTCAGCTTGGCAATGACCAACAAGAAAGTGATAAAGTGAGGAAATGTAACTTGCTATTCATTCAGTGTAAATACTCTGCAAAGCTACAGCTTCACAATTTCCTTTCTTCAGTAAATAATCTGAAATAGTGTAAGCAATGACAGCAGATGACTGGAAACAGAATCCCTCAAAGTCCAGGATGACTGAAAGACACCACAAGCCATGACGTGTTTTCTTTTAAATCCCCTTCATCTATTTTCAGACATTTCTCTGTGTGCTGGCTTAACAGCAGCTTACTAAAAAGCAATGAGATATATACAACATCTGTGCAAGTAATATAACTACCACACAGGCTAAAATACTGGTACTGTCATATCCCTATACATAAACCAAAAATAGTAATGTGCACATTACCCTACGCCAAGTTTTTATGCAGATGTGCCTCTGATCTATGGACGTTTGTGAGGTTTTAATTTAAATCACACACGCTCACACTTAAAACCTGAAGAACGAGAGAGTGGAAATTTCTAGCACAGTGGGTTACCATACAAGAATAGATGCCTTTCTCAAAGTGTGGCTCCCCATAGAAATATTTGGATTCTGGAGGCAAGAATCGTGTCTTAATGGTTCCTGATATATCTAAGGATTTACCCCAAAATGCTTGATATTGAGAAAGGTCGGACCGTAGTCAAAAAGCCTCAATTTCTGTTCTATTTTGCATTTTGTAAAGTGCTGTATCCCTTTTGCTGAACTCCTGTAGGTGGTAGTGTTGGTATAATACGTTACACAAAGTTACTGAAGTCTCTTGGGACACCGCCCAACCCTCCAGAAGACTTCATTCTTTAAGGCATGTTGGCTTACTGCCAAGTTATACTTCCTCTAAGGATGGTACTCCTTATTCTTAGCATCTATAAACAAATAATTAAATTACATTAATATCCATATTTGCTCAAGAAACAGTAACACCTGTGGTGTCAGAACAGGTAAGGAGGGGAATACAAGTGGAGTCTATAACCTAGACAGCCCCCATTGGTCCTGTTATTCTTGAAGTTTAGCTTACCTTTCTTAAAATGGTGAACAAATAATGTTGCTTCAGAGATTTTTAACTGAAGAAAATTATTTTTTGTTGAAAACAAAATTTAAGGTTTTACTTAAAAGGAGATACAATTGGTTTTGATGGAAAAGGTAATTATCAAACTGATAGTTTTGTTCTTTGCTCAGATAACTCTAGTTACTGGATGTGGAGTCAAACATACAGAACATGCCTTCCTGTAGAAATGCAAAGCCTCCGTTTCTACTTAAAAATGCCATAAAAGTGCTTTGTAATAATTGTAAGTATACCAAATAGAACTAAGCTCCAAGTCCGGATCATGAAAATAACAAGAAATGTTCTTCCAGAGGATAGGCAACAACTGGTAATGCAAACAACTGCGATACAGATGGAAAAGGGCTTTAAGAATTCCTTGTCTCCTTGGCAAGAGAAACCTCAACCAGAAAATCTGTCTGATAATAAATCAACCTCAAAAAGCCCTCATGAAACTTTAACAGGGTTGGTCAGAGACACTTGCAAGTGAACAAATGAGAACACGGTTCAGGAAGTGTTTGGAAAGTTGCAATGCAGGAGCACCTCCAGGTGAGAGGCAGCTTCCCTGCAAGGATCTGAGTTCAGCTTGGCACAGTTCTCCCGGTTGCTCTTGTCACACCCAATGACTCTCCAAGGCAGCAGCACTAAAGC
Source organism: Cariama cristata (assembly GCF_000690535.1). Taxonomy (NCBI): domain Eukaryota; kingdom Metazoa; phylum Chordata; class Aves; order Cariamiformes; family Cariamidae; genus Cariama; species Cariama cristata. Next base: position 94,071 of record NW_009611119.1, on the reverse strand, counting down.
GAATGCCATTTCAGGCCCACTCTAGATTTGGCTGTCATCGGTGGGGCCAGAAAGGGCAACAGGCCGCTCCACCTCTCTTTCTTTACCTGAATGGTATCCGTGGTCTCTGCTGCTTACTCTCCTTAGCAGTGCAAGTAGTAGTGGCTGCTACATCTTGGCAATGACTTGTTCCAGCTAAAGTTCTGTTTTAATTTAGCAGGA
>NW_009611119.1:55572-93819 GCF_000690535.1 Cariama cristata | reverse complement strand
TTTTTGGGCAAATTCAATGGAACTGTTAAATGTCAAACATGGTAAAGATGAAGCAGTTCCACTAAATGGCAGAATGAATCAAATGTCTTAGTTGCACAAGAGTAGGCTAGCAAGTCTCTGTTAAAAAGCCCACGCAGTAAATTTAGAGCTGCTCTTTCCCCCTACTAATGAAATCAGCTGTTTGACAGCATAATGTCTGTGCCAGAATAGTCCAAGAAGAAAGAACTGCCCTCAGATATATTTCCATGAGATCTGGAGATTCACAGGATAAAAATGAAGACACAGCTGAATAACTACAGGAAGCAGTAAATCATTATTTTAGGGAGTATTAAGCAACTGCTAGATTCCCAAAACTCTGCTTCACACAGAAAAGGACTGCAGAGTCTATCCCTCATAGCTCACCTACAACTTTGAAAAATCTAGTCCATGCACCTTCCTTGACAGAGTAAAGCATAAAGAACTGGGAGGAAAGTAAGCTTAAAGGTTAGAATTAAGCACATAACTCTGCCTGCTCCTCCAAATAAAGTTCAATACTGAGATTTTTTTTTGCAACTTTTGCATGCCTATCAGGAGCAAGCCTGGCACTCCCCTGCTTAGAAGTGCCACATTCCTCATTTTAAATATGAGGTTATGGCATACAAAACCTCATCCTCTTTAATCAATAGTTCAGCCCTGATTGGTGGCAATTCAAAACAATCTCTTTCTGACAGAAAGTTTTCATAGTGTGTATAAAATAATTCAGTCTAGTGCTCAGAGACCTGACACAAACATCACAAATGGTACTCGTTAGCTAAGCCATCTGAGCCATGGGGTCTTAACTACCCTTTTGCATTACTGGCAGAGACTCCCCCACCAGAAGAAGAAAAGAGCAGCAGGAAAAATGCTATTCTCTGCTCACCCTCAAGGTTATTGATATAGCAAGTTTTGTGAGCCCTACGTTCAAATCTACAAAATGGAGTCTCCTGAGGTGAATTGCTATTAAGGAAATACTACAGAGTCTCTGCTGGAAAAGCAAGACTTAAATTGCCATTCCCTGAGATCCACTGTAATGAATTCCTTTCACCCTAGATTGATGTACTGCCTAGGAAAGTTTACAAAACACATGGCTGTCACTATTAGTACTGAATTGCTGGATCTCCAAGATTTTCTGGGAAGCTTTAGCCTATCCATTACAAGTAAAGCATTCAGCAGTTCCTCTTTCATAAACTTAGTCTTTTAAAGAAACAAATTAAATGATAGTTCAAATATAAGCCCAACAAATCTCTTGAAACGTGAACTAAAGAAGACCATGCTTCTATCATTAAAGCTGTTAGGCATTAACCATTGTCCTTCTGTCTCATTAAGTTTTTTCTGTCTTAAAAAGTATAAGACTATGTGACATTCTAAGAATAGCAAAAAAAAACAGGAAAATAATATCCACAGATATACTCATGCATTCCCAGTTGTAATTTGTTCTGGCCTCCTTTATCCCCCTCTTGCTATTTTTCCAGGAACTTGAAGATGAGTGGTTACTACTCATGGAAACACTGAGCTTCTGTTATTTGCATAAACACTCACAGACTGTGTGCGGAAATAATTTGTGCCTAAGGAAGGCAATATGCTAAGAATTTCAAAAAACATTAAACCTACATTCAGGTAAGAAGGAGGCTCAGCCTAGCGTTTGTTAGGCAACTAAACTACAGAGTGGATGACCATAAGATTTATTGAACAAAGAATCCATCCTTATTGATTCACAGGTACAATAAACAAATTGCTTCTTACAAATTGAGTGGATACCTAGTAGTAGGATCACTTACCGAGACTTCAACTGGTGACAGAGGGCTGGGTGCAGAAAGGAAAAACCAAAACCACACATCATCATCAGAACTGCCTAGGTAGAAAATGTTTCCAACAGGCAGTTTTCATAACCAATTGCACAGTTGCTAAACAAGTGGTGCACACTTCATACGTATTCATTTAGCCACAAACACGTTGCTTGACAAATATAATCAAGTCTAGGAAAGAGAGAATGCAAGAGTTGAAAGAATTAAGGGAACTGGTAAAGGAAAGCAAATCACTTCATCTCTGGTCTGACGGTTTGAATCCAATCCATATTAGTAGACATGAAGTTGTAACCTTCCAGTGTCTGACTGTGAACTAGCCCATCTGAAATGAGTCGGCAGACTTTGTCCTGTTGTACTAAATGCAAGACTCGCCAACCTCTTCCTCTCCTCCTCTTTTGCACACATGTGCATACCCTTCTCAAAAATTGAGATAGTATTGGCAATCGTAACAAAGATAGACCAAAGCTTGTGAGTGCCTGTACATAACTGACTTCTGAGCTCCTAGACATTATGAATGCAAGAAATAGAAGCAGCACAGCAAAATACAGCCATCCACAACCATCGTGTATTTTCCTTAAGGATGTAATCTGTTTCTCACTACAGGATTTCCTTGCCTGGTCTCACCATCATTTTCCTGTTACTACAGAATTACTGTCACACTTTGAATGCTAATGTCTGGCCAGTTTCTGATCAAGAATCTGAAATAATAATAATAATCTCTCAATTTCATAAGCATTAAGGCTAAAAAGCTAAACTAGAGAAAGGTGTCATGCTCTCCCATGCATAGACATGAAAAAAAGTTATAATGTCTCACATTAGAAAGATTTAGAACTTCACCAACAAAAACAATGTTACAGATTCTGCACTGAAAGGTTGAAATGAGTGGGTTTTTTTCCCCCTCAAGCAAGTAAAGTGTTAACTGGCTACAGTTTTCATAAGCTTTGTGTGGGGTTTGGATCCAGTTTTGAAATAGCTGTAAATTACTATAATTTGGAACCAATATTTTGTAAAGACAGAGAACATGTATAAATTGTATTTGCTGCAACAATAATTCAAGCTTATTTTATTTCAATGGCACCTATAACCTAAAACCTGCAGGTTCAATGTTAAAGACACCTGCCAAGCAGAGTCTGAATTTGTCTTCATGCCCTGTAAGCCAGCAAAGCTCCACATGAGCGCCAATTATGACCCAGTTTTGATGACCTTCGGGCTCTAAAGAGCAGAGCACATAGTGCTACCAGCTCTCATCATTTCAGCCTTGACTAACACTTTGTCAGAGGCAGTAAACTACAGTTTCAATGTAACTTAGTATTTCATGACACCTTGGAACAAATTTCCAAGATCTGCTTTCAAAGAGAAAAGACAGAGATCTAGAATTAGCAACAATCACTTGCAAAACCAAGTTTCCCAGTTTCCTGATACAATAAAACAACAGGAATGATAAATTGCACTTACATTCTGCGTAGTCCAACCTGTTTGCAAAGCGGGCCTTCTTGGCCTGCTGGGAGGACAAACAGCAATGAACCTCACTCTTCTAGCACTAGCTGAACTGGATCCACTGAGCTGAACACAAAGTGATTTTTCTTGCTTTATCTTCTGTCAGCACCCTCCTTTCCGTGGAGGAAAAGACCCAAACAAATCAGTTGTGTATGGAAAGAACATACACGTGTGAGCAATTGCCAAAGAGCAGCCAAAGTCTCCATAATTTGGAAAGCAATTCAGCCCCAAAGCATTTGGATGAGGTTCCACCAGATGTTGTTCAATAGTGAGATTCACCTGGCTGAAGATCAATGGCTCTGTAGCAGATACATGGGTACTTCAGGGTGTTTGGGGGTTTTGTGGTTTTATTTTGTTTTGTTTTTTTTTCAGGGCAATCATTAGAGTCCATTTTGAGGTTCACCCTGCTCCTTCAGATGCATAAGCTCCCGGTGAGGTTCAGGGCTGCCAGAAGGTAACGGCTCAGAGCCCGTCTCACCACCAAGTCCTGCTGCTCAAGCTGAGCACAGGCCCCAGCACCACAGCTTCCTCCCCTCCCGCCTTTTTTCCTGGAGAGGGATCGCAGACACAGGCTGCAAACTAAAGAGCTGATTGCACAACGATTTAGTCTACAACAGCAATATTTGACCAGCTCATGGAAACCAAATCAGTACAGGCTCCTTCTGTGGAGCCCTCATAATCAATTTTTAAAGCATCGTACAATTGATGGTGGCTGACGCTAAGATACCAACAGAACTTACATTGATTAAAGACAGTCTTACAAGTGCTCTCACACACCAGTAGTCTCTAAACTAATTTAGCCATGTCAGTAGCACTTTCACATTGGTAGTGATTGGCCTTGTTTACAGAGAGTTATCACTTCTAAGGCAACAGCTGAATTCAACAGCTTGTAGGCCTCCCTCCCACGGATATCTCATCATGTAGGTGTGGAGGACTTGGAGGTGCAGAAGCAGGAAGGAGCTGCCAATACCAGCATGTGATGGCTGTTGGGAGAATTAAAACTTTACACACAGACTACACACTACAGTCTCTCACTGCTCCCTTACTCGTATCAGCATGTTTCTGCTCATAGAGAGCTGTGAGTGCAGCATATAGTATCAAGATATAGATACGTTCAAACGATTGCTTCATCACCCAACATCACAGGAAACATTCAGCCTAAATGTATAGATTCACACGCTTTGAAATGAACCTCCAGGGGCTGTGAGGCTAAAAAGAATCCATGTACCAAGCCGTTTGCGTTTGGGTTTTTTCCCCCCCTTTTTTCTTCTTTAACCTATGTATGTTTAGCTGCTTGAGTCTGTGCCTTGCAGAAAGTGGCTGAAGCAGGATGAAGCCTCACCAAGCGAGTGAGACTGAAAGCCTGTGCACGGAAGCAGGAGAGGAGCTGCAGAGGAGTCAGATTTGCGCCTGGAGCTGGAACATGCTAGTCTGAAGATGGCTCGGTGCGGAACACCAAAAAGCCTGACTGTCACATTGCCATCGCAGTGAGCGAGGAGACATTTTTATATGAACTGTAGTGGGGGAGATCTTGAAAATAGCCTCAGCATTTGAAATATATGGAACAACGCTGACATACCCTGGGTTTAGTACTGGACTAAAAACTATTTTAGCTTGTCTTCCAAAAAATGCAGCGAGTGCAGTTGGAGGATGGGAAGGCTGCTGCCAATACAGCTCTGCTGGAAGAGCTGAGGAACTTCCTGAGTACTTTTGTCTAAAACAAACAAGAGGCTTTCCAGGAAGTTCTGAGTAATCATCCGACCTTGTGCGTGGCTCAACAGCTACAGAGGGAAGAAACTATCCTGAGATGGAGAGACAAAGACTTAAATAAACAAGAAAACGTACCAGGCTGCTTGAGGTAATTAAGAAAGAACAGACTGAAAAATGCCCCAGGAATTTTAGCAAAGAGCAACTAATCCAGTGAGACTCGTGAGAGAACTCCAAAAAATGAACAAAGTTCAGGAGTTTGCAAAGACAGCCTACTGACGCCCCATAGGGAATTTCCTCCGGTGTGCAACACCAGAGGAGCCTTCCCTCCTCTCCCGAGTTTAAAGTTCTCCCTGTCTTCCTGTGGGCCTCCTACTGCTTTCTCCAACTAAACCAGCTTCTGTCTTTGGAGACAATGGGAGTATCTATATTCTCCACAAGAGACAACTGAGTTTCTAAGCATCATAACATAGAAGAATTAAGAGACCCTGCAACCTACATGGTTTGGACAGGGAATCCACCCCCACCCACAGACATCAAATCAACTCCTCATAGCAATACTACTCTGTGAGCAGTTTTTCCACCCAAAACAAATTAACCAGAGATAACAATGACCTCTGCAGTCAGGCAATCCTGCTTTTTATACTTTGGATCCTCCTGCACTAGGAGGCTTCAAAGGGACTAAAATAAAGAAAGAGCGGGGAGAAAAAGATGATGAGCAGATCCAGGGAAAATGCGCTTTCCATGCCTACAAATGGACACTGTGGGAATCTTTAACACTATCTCTCTAATTTAATTATGAGTACAACATGGATTTTTGTGTTTATTTTATATATATGCATGTATACAAATACACACAAACCAGTGTCTATTTGTGAGCTACAGCTGTCTCCTCAGTGCTTAATATTGGCTGTCTTTATAGCTGTGTAAATACCTCTACACACCAGAAGAAATGGAATTAAATCCCTGGAAATTCAAAAGGGCCCACAGACACACACATATACACACACCCCATTACAGGTCTCTTCCGTTGCTGTATCATTACACAAATCATAATAGCAATGTCGTAGGTTAGCAATAGTTTTAGGGTCAAAGATAACACACCATCTGTCCTGAAGCCATCTCTACCATTACCCCTTAGCTATCAACATTTCCACGTAGACCACATGGTAGAAACCTTAACTAATGCCATATATAGACCACAGCTCATTAGGCTGTCCTGCAAAAGATTTGTCATGCTTTAAGCTAATTTTGCCTTGTGTGCAAAAAAACCCGAGCACATGCCCTGTCTCTGAGATAACCTTCTTTAACCTTTCATATCAGCACAGAAGTACTTCAGTGGTTTCTCACATCCAACTCAAATCCTCTGAAGGATCAGAACAAGAGATGAAAGGAAAAAGTGGATTACAAAGTAGAATTTAAATAGTAGTGTTCTGGCCTTGTTAGAAATAAGTATTTGTGTTCGTGCAGCTTTTTGCAGTCTGTACAATTTTTTAAGATAAACTGATTCTGAAGTGTACATTGTCCCTTGTTCAACAGTGCCAGTGAACACGGTTTTCGGGTGGACTGTGGGGCTTGTTTATTTTTAGACTTTTAAAGCTAGGATTGCAAACAGATGCATGGATAACTGCCCCACCCCCTTTCTTTCCTGCAGAAGAAAAAACAAACAACCAAGTTTGATGATTTCTTTAGAGCAAATACCAAAACACTCGAGACAATAGAAGTTTTATTTCAGACTCCTAACCAGGGCCAAGCTTACAATCTGCAAAACATTCAGCCTTGATGTGCTCAGGAGAAGGAAAGGACAGCTGTGTGTCAGCATCAATCTCCTCTGTGAAAACACAAACCTAATTCCGTGCCCTTTGATCTGATGGTGGCAAACAGTAAAATGACTCAAGACACCACTTTTTTCCACTACAGCTTCAAAAAAAGTGAAGCAGAAAAGAGTTACACCCTGCATGAATACTAACACCTTAGCAGACGCAAGCACTTGCTAAATGTAACGCTGGTCTGTCCCTTCCATTTCCGCAGTTGTATTTGGGTTTACATTCATACAAACGCCCGCCTTTTGCACAAGTCAGATTCTAGTTGCAGGAGTTTTCCCTGGGGAAAATAAACTTCAGACTGAAAAGTAGGCCTGATTTTGATCTTACAAATGCTGATATAATGTAAGAGAGTAATCAAACCCAGTGATGTTGCTCCTGTGCAAAACCAGAATCTGACTGGACACCTTTCTCTTGACTCTTACATCCTCTGGTTTATGCCACTAATTTGACAAACTGCCAGCTAGTCAGGTACTCAAGACCATGCTTAAGGTTGCAAGTAAAGGAATAGGATTTTTCTTCTTTCTTCTCTTTTTTTTTTTTTTTTAAGGAATCTAAACAGATATAATGCATTTTTATTACTAATATATTTCTGTATAATGCATTCACTGCTAATATTGCAAATCAGAGAAATTCCATTGAAACAGACTGAAAAACAATGCCAAGATAATTACTTTCCTCCTTTCCAGCTCTGTAGTTGGGATACCAACACCTCTGATACCACAATCGGAACAGATTATGATCCACCAGCAGCAAACAGTTTCCACAAAGGATGCAGGGAACAGGAGCTTACAGCATTGGCCCAGCATTAGAGGGACTCCAAGCTACACTCAGTGTCAGGGCAAGGTAAGGCAATACTGTTCACAGTGTGACCCTGTGAATCCCTGACTTCCAGTGCATCTCCACATGACAATGAGGATGAGCCAGGGGTACTGTCCTGGTCTAAGCACCACTAACATATACACCTTCCTTGAAAAAAGCAGTTGCATGAGTATTCTTGGGAATGGAGACTGGGGTAGTCTCTGAAGAACCAATTCAAAGCTTTTGATAGTGTAAACAACACTTTGAATTTTATCTGAAAAATCCATCACTCAAGTATGGAAGCTTTCCTGTACACTAATCATACATTGCATATACATACATACACCTGTGTAAACCGTAAGGCATGACTATGTCCATTGTACAAGACGAAAACCAGATCCAAAGAAGATAAAGGCAACATTCTCAAAAATGTCCATTAATTTTGGAAACCTTGGAGATTAGGGGTATTCTAACCGCAAGCCTGTCCATAAGTGAAGTACCAAGTGGTTTGGTACCTTTGCTCCAACAGTAGTTTTAAAAGTTCACAGCACTTCTAAGAAAAAAAGATCAAGATTTTTCAGATGTTGAGACCTTCAAAACGAATGGACTTTCTTTGAAGTATTAACCTTATGACTGGACTAAGAATGTACGCTGAGCCAGTGACAGAGCTGGAAATGAAATTTCTGGGTCCTCACTGCTTAGGAAACTAAATAGTTGTGCTCTCCCCTCTCACCCCCTTTGGTAGGCATATGGCTTTTATCTGTCATCTAAGCTGGCCAACCCTATAGCCCAGCAGCTGACCTCCAGCCAGCAGGCAAATTTACAGGTCGTGTTAGAAATTAGGTCCATAGTTCTGTCATTCTGATTTAGTGTGTTTATGTAGAATGTGGATAATACACACAACATTGTTTTTCCTCTTCTCAAATGTATTTTGTGCCTCTCAAATATATTTTTCAGAAGTCTGTGCACAGGTTAAGTGCATGTCTGCAACATACACAATTTCCAATGACTAGCTTGGCCTTTTCGCTTCTATTGCTTTAGACATCCATTTCTATCAGAACTCTGAGCAAGGCTATGAATAGGGTAGAAATGCACAGGTTGGTAGAGAGTTCCCTCATAGTCCAAGGAAACATCCACCGTTAAGTAAAGTGCTGCTACAGACAGCACAAGACAAAGTTTAATATTAATTCTTAAAAAATGAGCTTGCAGGTCTTACATTTAATGGACATTTTTACCAGAGCATGAGTGGCAAACACAGCCTGCAGCAATAATGAATATGCCCACAGCACATTTAGAAACGAACGGCCAAGGTTTATTTGTTTTCAGCTTATGTTCAGATCCTTTTTAACTATGCACACTAAGTTAGGGCCAAATTTATCAGGACAGTGTGAGAATTCTGTATAATGAGTAAGTACCGCACAGATTATTCCTTCACATAAATAAGTCCAACCCTGATGAAAACGAAACCTGACAACTATGCTGTACGTTCTAAAAAAAGGGTCTGAGACAGAGCTGTGCTAAGAAAAATAGGACACCTGGTAACACAAGTGCAAGCAACGACTTTACCCTGACAAAATCCAAGTACAATTTTTTTTAGCGGGAGCATGCAACTAATACTACCTAAGCGACTTCTCTATCATCTACTGGCCATTTACACAGGGTCAGCTCCTGAAAAGCGTTTTCTGATTCATATTTACGTTGAAAATTGGAATAGCATACAGCTGCACACAAAGTATTTCAATGGCAAAATTAGCAAAAGGGCCTCCCTGTCTACTCTAATTATTTGAAAAGCAGAAAACACTGCTTCTGTCCATGCTCCTTTGCCTCTCCTTCATTTCCACTTGAGCCTCAGGCCTCAGTGCTTCAAAGGCACAGAGCGATTTCTCAAAGGGCAGTCAGCGCCACTCTGTTAGGGTGAAGCTTTTAGCTAGTGGTAAGGGGGATTTACCTAATGGGAAACCCCACATGCAGAACTCCTTTCTGGAGAACACCTGTGGTGCTGCTGGAGGGGAAGGTTTAACAGGGAAGTGTCTGGACTCTGGGCGTGAGCGGCAGGTGAAGAATTTCTTTACAGGAGGTGAGAGGAAAAGCTGACACTGAAGCTGGATGAAAGTTGTCCCTGTGGCAGACAGCTCTGTCTCTACCGTAACCATCCTGAGGGGAATGGAATGCACGTAGTGTGGGTAGGGATTTGGCTCCTTGCAGGATTCCCTGGAGGCCATCGGGAATATGGTCAGCAGAGCTGAAAGAGCTCCGGCTGCTCTCCTCAGCCACGCAGGGGCCAGCCTCTGCAGTCAGAGCACTGCAGGTCACACACAGCTCATCCACCACACCTGGTGTTAAACAGCATTTTGTCACCAGCATTGCCAAGCTGGGTCAGTCCTGAAAGAGAAGAACATTTCTGACCAGGGGGCTCTTTACTGTCTTCACTGTGAGTTTCCCTGGGTGACGTGTCATCCAAAACCAGATGAAGTTAAATTCAGTTTAACAGTTGACAAAAATCACAGCCTGCAGCAGTAAGGCTGCAATGGCACTAAGTAACCGAAGAGCAGGATAACATGGTATGATCGCATCCTCACATTTCTTGTTTTCTGTGCTGTAAGCACGCTGCAAAAGTAAAATCTCACTCTACGCTTCAAATATGAAACATCGTTCCCCCACTGCCCTGCATGTCCCCTTATTATTTACACAAAGCTGGTAAAAAGTCTCACTAAAAGATCAGAATTTGCTAATTAATTGTAAGTTGGTGGCATTTTGTATCTTCTCACAAGGCTGCAGAACATGGAGATCCTCCTACCATAGTTATTTAGATTGCAAGCTCTTTTAGACAGAGATGGCACAGCTTTTGTGCAAAGTGCAGCACCCAGCACAATGGGGTTCAGATCCAGAGGCAGGACTCCTGTAAGTGTAAATGAGACTTTACGCAGAATTAGACAAAAGTTGTAAAGAAGAAAAGGAGGGGAGCCACAGGCAGTACTTCATCTGCAAAATATACCACAAGCAATATCCTAACATAATACAAATGCAGCAGTATAACTGAATATATCCTGCTCCACTAAGCCAGGCACTTAAAAAGTCACCAAGTTTCAAAGATATTTCAAAGCCGTTAACCTATTCATGACAACTGGGCTTCCACAGTCCTGAGCTTCATTTTATACGTCTCCTCCATGATCCTGCCTGTTTTGCTGTTGGCTTCCAGAATCCACCATCCGCTTCTAAAGGGGTAAATGGAACTTGAAAAGTGAAACAAACGAAGAGATGCTAGAGTTTGGAGTCTGTACCTGTAACTGCATCACAGACCAAGCTTTTTTTCCCTTCTTACAGCACTATCCACCTTTACGACATGCTTCACATGACTAAAAACATACAGACAACTCTGTCAATTTAACCAAAACGTACTTGAGTGTGGTGGATGAGGGGCAAGAAAGATTTAATCATCCTTGGTCCAGTCATTTTGAATCTCACACTATGCTGAAGAAAAAGCTGAGATGTACCTTATATGCATTTTCCACTCTCAGTAGAATGAATAAACTCATTGTAATTCATTATACACAAAACTGCAAAACCCAATTTTGTCGTTTAAAGTATGCAGTTAAAAATAAATGTTCAATCAGTTCTAAGCGTAGGGGATTTGAACGTTCTATCAATTTCAAATGGAGTTTCTTACTTTGCATCAGAACAGGGGTACCATTTTACGAAGCATGCTTTGACTCCCTTTCCCCTGACTAGATGATGTGCAGTGTAAATCTGACAGACCATCTCAGAAAGTCAGCAACATTTAGAGTTATCATCCACATTTAAATAATGGATCATATCCAGAAACTTAAACAGCAGTTTTAGAGATGTGCATAGCAATCTTCATTTCACGTTACGGGAAATAGAGATGCAATGACGTTAAGTCACTTGGTGAAGGTCACCCAGCGCATTAGCTGCATCCCCTCCTACTCATCTCTTTGATCACACTGGAGCACGGTTAAACAACAGTCCGGGTCACAGTGCCTGACCTATTTGAAAATTTGCCCACTACAACACACACTTCAACCGAGGCATTTGGGATCTGGGCCCTTGGTGACAAGCAATCTCTCCTGGCAGGAAGCACCAGGGAGGGGGAGTGGAGCGACTTAGGCTCTAGGCCAGACTTCTCAGCCTGTTGCTTATCGACTCACTTCGCATCCTGTCACCACCAGCGTCCTTGAGAACCCACCATGACCTTCAATGGGCCAGTCCTGCACCCTTCATCTGCCACATACGTGCACTGGTACTTTTCTGTCATCACATAATGCTTTTAAATGCCAACTACTACTACCTTAGCACAAACAAATGCAATTATTTTAGCTAGGTAGAGAAGAAAATCACCCATACTGGTATGGATGGCAGTAGTCTATTTCCATGGTACAAATCCCACCTAAAACCCTTAGCAATAGCTAAGTTAGTCTTCTTCCACAGCTGTGTTTTATTCACTGAGAATTTCTGTGACAATAATATGACAAATTCCCAGCCAGGTAGACTAATAGAGTGGTAACTTGCTGAAATAGTTTATTTCTACACCGTTACCTACTTATAGCAATATCACCTTTCATTGCTTCCTCAGTGATGCTTAGATTGGTATCTGTCTGAGGCAGCAACAATCTTTTTTGTATGTACATGGTTCTGCGCCCAGACTGGGCCATACTTGACCGTTATCTAGTCAAGTATAACTGAAAATTGTCAAACAACGTATCAGTTGGCCAAAGGGGCAAAGTGAAAGTAGACGAGAGTGCAAGTCAGTAATTTATATCAAGGAATACACACATGGCTGCATCCAACTAGCTTTGATTTTCTTTTCTGACTTAAAAAAAAAAAAAATATAACAAGGGGCAGATGCTCTGCCAAGGATACAATTATTTTTACCATCTGAGGATCTGACTCAGGAGAAGAAATTTAATAAAGCAGGTTTGAAGCCAATACATCACAAGCACCATTACCCCACAGAAACGTGGCCATGCAGTGACCCTGCTATTGTCTGTACACTCAGAACTATTATCATGAAAGTCTGCCAGAAGAGCATAATAGGAATAATGTACCCATCTGCTGGGTTTTTTCAATGCTGAATATTACTTTCTGGCTACTTTCTTACTCTCCTTACATACAAAAACTTTGAAATACTAATGTTGTGTTGAATTCTGTATCTGTGCTTCTTGAAACTGAAAAAATAAATTATCAGGGCATTATGGCTTTAGATCCTTGTAAAGCCAGTATGTCTTTTACAGGTCGAGTGTCAGAGTGATGCTGAGAAAATGCAGATGCTAACATTAAACACTTATTGCTCAAAGTCTGCTATATATCCTTCCTGTCATAACTGCCCAACTGAATGAGTTTTGGTACAGATGAGGGAGACAAAACCCTTAAAATACAACTCAAAAGAGGCTACTTCAAGATATTTTCTAATGGCCTTTAATGCGATTGAAATCATGCACAAGCCACTTCCCTCATCATGTTCTCTTTTCTGAGGAAAGCCACCAGGAAGTCCTTGCATTCATTAGGAATCTCCTAGCAGACCAAAGTATTTGTTTGTTAACCCCTCAGGATGTTCCCAGAAAGAGGTTATCTACATTTATGATCTGGTTATGGTCTTTCATAATCCAGCAAAAGAATGAAAAAGGGTAGCTAGCTGCATGCTATCACTGAAGACCTTTTCTTTTGGTCAAAAGCTACAAAAAAGATGAACCAGCAAAAGAAGGAAGGGGAAGAATGTTTCTGATAAATTCAGTGACTGGACCTGCAATTAGGGTAGCTCAGCTTCACATCTATCCTCATTTCTTCACACAAATTCACTTCTGATACAAACTTAGATACAAGTTCTCTCGCTCCCAACTCATCCAAACACTGCAGTACTGTCTTTGATTAACACAGTCTTATTTGGTCACTGAGGCGTTCCTGATCCAACAGGTCTTTGTCAGGACCTGCTCTGCTCACCTCCCTACTCTTTGTTAATTGCCTTTTGTAAATTCTTAATTCCCAAGATACTTTCTTCTCCTTGAACACCCATAAGATGTTTTTAGGGATGTTACCTTTTGTTTTGACAGGAGTGAATTTTTTGGTTTTGTTTTGCTTTTTGATTTTTTTTTAAAGCCTAAGGCTGAAATAAATGAGGGAAGGTCTCTCCAGGGCAGCACCTGCCAGCAACACTTGGTGCTCTGGGATCACAGAGTATCCCAAAAGCAAGACACGAGGTATTGCATCTCAAGTCTTGTTTCAGGCAGTGGTGTGTTCGAGGTTCCACCAGGCAGAGCTCCACTCCACATGTTCAATCTTGTTGGTTTTGTCATTCATATACCCTGTTTAAAGATAACACCTGTGCCTACTAGCTGAGGCCCCTATGGTTCAGGAAAATTGCCAGGACTCCTGTCAATAAGGCAAGTTTTAGTGCCTGACATTTCAGGAGATGGCTTCGAAGGGAACTACAAACTATTTGAAGAGAATCCTCAATTTTTCTGTGTCCCTGTAATTCATCACTCAGCACAGGAAGCCTGAGAGACGCACTGCCTTATGAGGGGACTGCCTCTTCCTTATCACTGATCATAACATCACAATGTGTCTGCAGCAAGTTTGTGTGTGGAAATTGCACAGGCATGACATAAATCACCTCAGATTTCCTAGCAATAACGTGACCCCAAGGCAACATATTCAGTAAATTAAAAATAAATTACATGATGGCCTGATGCGACTTCAGCAGACCCCATGTCAGACCTAGCCTGAGGGAGGAATGTGCCTTCTAGCTTTTCCGTAAAAACTGTCATTTTACAGTGAGTTAATTATCTACAGATACATGTGTGTTTAGAATACATAAACTAAGACCAGCTGATTTCAAAACAACTTTAAAACAGACTTGAACATGCATCTCTAGGGCCTCACTTACACCAGTGCAGAATATATAAGTCTATGTGACATCACTGCTTACAGCAGCCACAAGGGGACACAAAGGACAGTACTGTAAAATCTCTCAGGAGTTTGGGGATGGTCATGTTACCTAAGTGAGAGCTCACAAACGAACACTGACATTCAAAAACACTGCCAATCATGCTCACAGGCTGTGTATACCCCATTTGCCTTCATTTCCAACAGCATGGTGGGGTTTTCTGAGACTCTACACTCCACCAGACAGAGTTCCCACCTTCCAAAGCAGCGTGCAGGGTTTTATGTTTGCATCTTTATGCTAAAGAGACTGAAGGCAAACTTAATTGACCGGTCATTAAAGATGAGCTTCTGATAAGCCTGCTGCTACTCAATTATCCCTTTAGAATGGAGATTATAAATCTGGACAGAGGATTTAAAATCATAGTCGGTGTCTGTGTTTTTACAACAGTCAAAGTCAGACTCCCATAACTTCAGCTAATTTAGGCCAGAATGATAGTTTTGATCCTGAATATTACAAAATAAGTTCTGCTTTTTATAAGTGCATATCCAACAGCCTTTCAAAACCATAAACTTCTTCTAGAGTAAAATCAAGGGCAAAGAAGGTTTGGGCTTTCAAGCTTTCAAATGTGTGTGTTCAGTTCATTTCCATATCTCGTTTCTCAAAACAGGTCAGAGCTTCCTAAAAAGTAGAGGTCAGCTGTAATACAGACACGTGGACTGAGTTGTGGAACCGAGATTGGCATGCAAAGTCTGCCCATAGAACTGTTCCTCTTCTCATGCTTGCAGCTGGGTAGAAAAAAAATAATCCACAAATTCACACCATACACCTACTTGTCTTTAGTATGCACATATAAATGTACAGATGTATTTCGGTTTCATGGAAAATCCAGAAAATATGCTTACATTTTTTTTTCTAAGACTGTTGACAGAGCCCCAAGAGGATATGTCTGTATCTTCTAATGATTTTTTGGTGGTGTGGTAGTTTATACAAAGATGAAAATGCTAGGGAAAAATAAATAAGGTTCAGCTTCCTCAGAACAAAGATAGATGTCAGCTCCAATTCTTATTTATTTACCAAACTTCTATTAAAAATTATTATGGATGACTTCAAATGTGCTGCTTCTCCCCATTTCTAAGCTTTTATAGCAGTATCTAAGTTTAAAGAGATCAGGTTCAAAGTACATGTTTTATTTTCTAAAAGTGTCTAACTGATGCACCTAAGAAACAGTGTTTTCATTATCCCCATGCCAGGTATTACAAATCTTCATACATATGACAAAGCAAACACTCTTACCTTAAAAATATAGCTCACCTACTCTGAAAATGCTCTATTAATTCTTCCCATTTTCTCTATATTCAAGTTGCCAATATAGGTGTCAATTACTAACATATATTGTTTTCTTCTCCTCTTCTTCTTTTTTTTTTTTAAATGTCAATCTTTTTTCCCCATCATTAAACCTTAGAGGACAGTGGGGATGAAGTCCTTCCTGGGTCATATTCTTGAAACATATCCTTTTAACTGACCTGCTTTTAGTCCAAGCTCCATGTCATCTGAAATTTCTTTTCAGAAAATGGAGACCAAAAATGCATGTACAAAATTTGATACAGTCTCTTCAATACAGTGAAAAGTGGCAAAAATAACCTCTTTGCCCTTGAAGAAATTGCTTTGTATCTGTACTCTGTAATATGATCAGACACCTTTTGCAATATCACTGAACTGAGAATTCATCCAGTTTAAATAGTAGTTGTGTCCCCTCCCTTTTTTTTTTTTCCTTTCAGGCTAGTCCCCAGAGAAGACTCTGATCTGTTTGTATTTTGTGTTTGCACCCGTCTTCACAGTATCTAATTTAATTCTGTCCTGTGTTCTCTATACGCCTGCTCCTCAAGCCCCTCTGGTGCTTCCACAGGGCTCTCTTTCGCAGGCACACATCTCGCACTAAACCCACTGGTCCAAAGATACCAAATATTCCGAATTTACCTTATCTCCTATGGTTGCATTCTCAAGGCATCAGTGAAATTCAGCCGTCCTTCTGGTAAGCAGTAGGTATTTAACACCTCAAAGAAACATTATAACACAGGAGAGGAAATGATGAGAAATACCACCTTGAAATGAGATGGCATAAGAAGCCTACACAGTCAGCAAGGTGTACGCACAGACTAGGTAAGTCATTGGGTTTGACCAGGACCTCATGATGTAAAAAGTGTTGCAATGGGTTAGGACCCAAGATTTAAATTCCCTATGAAAACAACTGAGAAAATTGGCAAACTGTTTCAGCCCAGATTTGGAGGATGATTCTTGCTTCTGCCCAGTGGTAAGTGGTAAGAAGACTACCTAAAAATATGCCTTACACAAGCCACCCACAGGAAGACCTCAAAAGATTCCTGTCAAAGGACACGGGAAATCCCTATCCATAGGATACATGTGCAAAACCTACATTATCAATAAAGTCTATGAATCAATTCAATTCAAATGCTTTTGAATGGAGGAATCCTTCAAGTCCATAAATATAAAGTTCTGAAGTAAAACCTGCAAATAAAAGTTACAGCAACAAAAAAAAGCTAACAGCTCTGTAGTCCCTCCAATAAGCATGAACTCATACAACTTCTTTTTAAAAAACAAAACAACACACACACACACACACCCCCCAGGGTAGTTTTGAGTCTTTGCTATGAGCAAAAAGCAATTTTCCACCACTTGGCCAAAGCAGGAGAAAAATCAAAATGGATAAATTTGACTTTCTACACCAGTGGGCTCAAATCAATGCTTACCTCCCCCATCAACAGTTTTTATAGGTGTTTGAAGGAGGAGGGGGAATGGAGGCCATCAAACCAATAAAAGGGAGGAAATAGTTACCAGAACTTGCTGACTATAAGGAGAACTTGCTTAGTAGTTTACTTTCAGGATGATAAATTTCGCTTCCAGTTAATAAACTGGGGAGGAAAGGGGGGGGGGGAAGGTTTCCCTTGTTGAAGGAAAGAGAGGTGGAGTTTTGCTGCCTGAGCTCTTTGCAAGTGAATTAGACCAAGCAGGCATCAAACCCCTCAGAATGATACCCAGCCCTGGCCTTCCTCTAGGGAATGGGCTAGTGAAGCACTGACACGCCACAGTAACTTCAGCTTTCTCCTGAATGCGACATTGCCTGACACTGGATTTTAGCAGAAGGCAGTTCTGCAGTGAATATTTTCAAGTGAATTGGATTCTGATTGATTTTTTTTTTTTTTTAAAAAAAAAATCCCTTCCTCACAAGCCATTACACTTTCTTTTCTGCCTGGCTACATGCCTCAGCATCTACCTGTCTCTCATTCCCTCTCTCCACCCACCCCCAAAAAGGAAGGATTTTTTTTTTCCCCCCCCTCTATATTACTATGGCAACGCCTTGGTACCAGAATTAGAATCTCTTGCTTTAAGTGCTGGGCAAACAAGTATTTCTCCAGAGTGTCTCAGGAAAGCCAGTCCACAGAGGGTTGTTATAGAAGGAAAGTTACGCCAGCAACTGGACTTGAGGTTGTAACTATGTCTGACTTACTGCTTTATCAGGCCCCTCTCCAGCTAAGCAAAAGGATTTAAGTGTCCTATTTGAAAAGCTCTCTCCCCCAAACACCTGGAAACAGGGATTGTGGTCAGGCAGAATAAAGCATAGCAGAGCAATGGAAGAGTGAAATGTCTGGAGAAGCGGAAAGTTCTCAGCCACGCCAAAGTGCCTCTGAAATCTGGGCATGCAGAGGAGACATAAGGAGCCAGTTAGTTTGCCTTCTCTTTCTGTAGTTTAGTGAACTTAAAGGGCAGGGCTAATTCAGATCATTAGAATAAGAGTCCTTACGGGGTCTGATGCCTCTGGGAAGCTGCCTGCATGGAGTGTTGTTCTGCCTGAAGAGACAGGTAGGAAAGGTTAAAAGTGAGCAAAAACTCCATTGCCTGATGCAGCAGCTGGCCTTGAGCCCTCCTCAGCCACACACCAACAGGAATTTTCCATCTGTAAGAGGACCAGTTCTCTGCCCCAAGCCTTTCTGTCCAAGTGGACAATAGTGTCAGCGGCTTGCATCTGCAAGAGGAGGAAAAGAAAAAGAAGTGGGGGAGGAAGGGAGGAGAAAAGGGAGTCTAAGACAGCAGCAACCACTATGCTTCTTCCTGTGGTTCGGCACTGGCAGAGCAGCTGATGCATCTGCACCCTACCACAGCTGAACCAGAGTCACACCTACAGCTGCTTTGATGCTGACGGATTATTGCCTGGTTAGATCAGTGCCTCCCTTGTGCCAATTAAGATCACTACAATATTAATTCATGCAAAGATGAGCCCATCTTTCCTGTACTTGTAGCTCTGTACTAACACCTGTTAGGTCTTGCAGTGTTTATGAAGATGGGCTTTGCAGGACTGAGATTAACTTAACAGTGTCTAGCACAGTACAGCCCTTATCCCTGCCCATTATCACCCCCAAATATCAGAAAAGTAGATTATGCTTGCTTTTACGCACAGACTTACTATCTTTTGCCTGAGGCAAAAAAGAGGTAGGTCTCCCTGCACAACCACCACAGGAGATCTCAGTGATTTTCATTTTAACAGCCTGCAGCCTAAAGAAAGCTCTTGCGGGCAACCTTGATCGCACCAAACTCAGAGAGGGCTTTCAGGGGACTATCATCTCATTCAAAGCACAGAGTGAAGTCAGCTATATGTCACGATACTAAGGAGGCAGTGGGTATATTCTCTCTCTCCCCCTCAAATCAACTACTGCCTGTTCTGAGAGCAGTCAACCTCTGGAAATGGCTTATTTTCTAAAAAATGACACAGCCCTGGGTTCACCTGAGAGCAGATGTTTTCTCGGGGAAAAATAAAAAAATAATTCATGGCAACAGATTTTCTACACAAACTGCACAAAACTAACAGCTCTTTCCACTCCCTAAGATTTCTCTCAAGGATCCTCCAAGTCAATTGAGATTAAAATCAGCTTGACTGTTCATAATGCAAGGCAAACAGCTCACACCATCCAGCTGCATGCAAGTCCACTGTTCATTTCACCAGACCCCCTCCAAACACAGCACAGCCCATCCTTGTAGCACACAGAATGTACGGGTGCTCTTTAACACAACCCTCAACAAGAAGTTGGTTGGACTTGCTCTTAAAGGTCCTTTTCAACCTAAATGATTCTATGATTCCAAGAAGTCTTCTTACAGAAAGCAGAAGGAGCAATTCCCTGTATTCAGATGCAATCTGCTTCAGTCACCTTGCTGTAAAGCTGTTTCAGTATTGCCAACTATTGCTCAAGTCAGGCTGCTGGAGTTTTAAGTCATGACTTTGGCATTCTTATTTTCCTTTTAGCTTTTGAGCGCTGGGGAATGGCAGAAACCTTTGTCTCTGGCTCCCCTGTGGACTGGAATATCAGTTTCTGAAAGGAGATGAAAGAGATTCCCACGTTATAACAACAACTTGGAGCCCTGATGTTTCATGCAAACCACCATAAAAATCTTAAGACCTGACAATATTGTTGCTTCACACAGCTAAATGGTGCTTTACAATGTCTATGTTAGCCTTCAGCAGATGCACTGGTAACTTCCACAAGGACACATTCATGAAGAGCACAAACACTTTACTCTTCTATGCCCAAGACAGACTTCTTTTTTGGGTGGTTTTTTTTTGTTTAAGTTATTTCAGAAGCAGGAGAAAAAAAATAAATGGAAAACTGTAGATGTCTCAAGCTTTGCTGCTGTAAGAACTCAAGTCAGTGCATCCTTTTTAGATATTTTCTTCACTATTACACCATCATTACTAAGTTGCCTTAGTTCTTAAAACAATTCCAAACATCTTTATTTATTCAAGGGAGATGGAAAAACCCAGCTCAAACCTGCTGAGAATGAGGCTGCCCTGCATTTCTCATCACCATGATGCAAGCAGGAGTTTCCAGTGAATGTCTTCCATTTCAGCTCAGAGGCAAGTTATGTCTGCTCTGTTGGTTAGGCAAAACAAGACTGTACATTCAACATGACATTTTTCTATCCATCACACGGTAGCATATAAACTGTACATTCAGTGAATTGTGTAATTTCACAAGGAATAATGTTTTACGCATCTGTAGTCTGGACCATTCTCATTTTAGTGACGTAACCCAGAGAGAAAATAAAAACAGATGGGATTAACTGTGGGTAAGAAGCGAAGGGAGAGTACATATCAGTTTCCTAACATGAAGAAAAACGAAATTGGCACCACAGCATGGAAGCGTGAAGGTACTGACAGAATTTTTGTCAGAATTGGGAAGAGAAAACAAGGAGTGTGGCTTATGGGGTTCGCAGATCCACTGGCATAAAGGAATTCCAGGGAACCACGCTATGGCAAAAGCAGGGACATTGAGCCCCTCACATGAGGATAATGATGGGGAGAACAGTCTCCCAAATAAAGAGGGATA
This sequence comes from Cariama cristata, assembly GCF_000690535.1. Lineage (NCBI taxonomy): Eukaryota > Metazoa > Chordata > Aves > Cariamiformes > Cariamidae > Cariama > Cariama cristata. Next base: position 72,875 of record NW_009611119.1, on the reverse strand, counting down.
AACAAGAGGAACTAGCAAGAGTTTGAGAGACATATACCCTGGACAAGGGTTAAAATATCAGCCCTCTTCCATGCTACCACCACAACAGCTTGAGGTGTCAAATAATTGTTAGAATTGAGTGTCCGTAAAACTGTTGAGGGTGGTATACGGAGATCTTGTGGGTAAAAATGGAGAGCCAAGACAAACCCCCAGCCCATAAGGGACACTTGATCTGGAAAGACACAACAGGGGGCATAGCTACTTTTAATGTTATTTAGGACCCATTGTTAATGCCTGTTGATGCTGTGTGGAAAGAAGACAGGTCCTAGAAGAAAGAGGAATTCCACACACTAAGTAACTTGATTGTTGTTAGATGTCAAATTCTGTGGTATCGATCACATCCTTAACTGAAAATTAAAGTAATGCCTACTGAGCAGCTCTTTCAGAGTCTTGGATGGCAGATAAAAGCAAAGAGTAAAGGTCTGTTTCTGTTAGCCTTGATGTAGTACATGTGTGACACTCCACTGATGCATGTGGCACATGGTTATAAACGTGTGCAATAATGGAAAATTAGTCCATGAAACAGTTCAGGAAAGCAGTGTCCCAGGATACCCCAAGACGAGGACAAGGCTCTGAGGAAGTCACGCTTTGTGGCACACTCCCCTGATCCAACTGCTCTTCTCTGAAATTCTAAATAGTCAAGAGCACTCTGCAGCAGCAGCTTAAGTTTCAAGAAAAGTTGTCGAATATGTGAGCGACAGATAATTTCATCCTCTGGTTGAGAAGAGAACAGAGCTTGGTGTTTTTCCAAACTCCTTCCCTCCTCTCTAACAGCTTCTGTTTTATCTATTAGATAAAGTCTGTTTTTTCATATATATCTTCTCAGCATATCAATGACGTACGTGTTAGTCTTAGCTGAGCTTGGGGACCATTGGCCAGCAGAAGTTGCTAGCTACATTCGTATGACCAGAAGGGTTTCCATTCCAACCTGATTTCTCCAAGAGCAGCCTGTTGGCTGTTCTAGCACACACACATTGCTCATGCTGCTTTTTCAGTCATGATTCGCCTACAGCCTGCTGTACAACATTAGATAGGCTCTTTATTCAGGAGTGGTATCTTCAGAGATTTACCAGGCTCAGGACCACATTGCACAACCCATACAGGATGGAGAAGACAGCACAAAGCTACAAATCTGGGTTTGACTACATAAACTGTAAGACCTGCAGTAAAACTTGCTGCTGTTCATCACTTAACTTTTTTTGATGGGATCATAAAATTCTGAATACATAAACACAGTATAATAAAGGTTGATCAGAAATATGTAACTAATTGGAACTGTTTGGAAATAGGTTGTCTGGGTCTTTAATTTCAATACTAATGTAGAGATCAAAATGAGGAAAGTCAGTTCACTTTGGAGAAATTCTAGAGACTTTCTGTAGCTGTTTTGTCCTCTGTTTCACCTCACAGTTCCCCATACCACTTGTACAGAGTCCTTGAGGTGGCTTGTAAATCCTGGTACAAATACAAGTGTACTACAGTTCCAGTTCCTATAAAAACTCCCCAAATTTCCAAATCCTAAACTAAGTTACATCCATTACCTGGTTCTCTTCCCATAATTTTGTCCATCTTTACATTCTTCATCGCAAGAATTCCCTCTCACCTAGGTCATTTATAGAAAGGCAACCACTAGGGAAGGAGCTATGTATTCCATTGGCAAAGCCAGAGATGAGCTGAATAGTTTCACCAGAGACAGTGCGGCGCAGTATGAGGCAAGTACCAGATGGGAAATGAGGACACCTGGGCTCACTTCTCAACTCTGCTATTGATTCGCTAAGATCCTGGGGCACGCAATTCCTTATCTATGTGTTCCTGCTTTCCCCCATCTCTAAGGCTTCTCTATTTATTCATATTCACCTTTGTACAGTGCTTTCTGAGCTGCAGAGCTACAAAATACTACTATTCCAGAAACCACAGGGAAAAAAAAGAAAAAATCAGGCCCCTCTCATTTTAGTGAAAGTCAAAGTCAAAGCTCCTTTGAATCCCAAGAAAAAAAGATTGTATACTTTTGACTCAAATTTACTTCTGCAGTCTCCTTGACAATAAAGCTAAGTATTCAGTGTGTGCCTCAAGCTTTTTGGCAGACCAGGGCCTTTGTTTATAAACGCTGGCCAGTAAAAAATGTACAGATAAGTTAGGCTACTCTTTTTCTGTGCTAGAAGGATATCTTGACCTGGAAAGTTGTGGGGTTTTTTTTTTCCCCTAAACAGTTATTTCACTTATTTCCTCAAATTACAGCATAGCTGATTTATCTTTCTGCTGAACTTCTTGTTTGTTATGGGAGTGCATGCAGCGTGTAAGAAAATCTCAGCTCACAGTCTGGGCAACTGAAATACGAAGGGAAGAAAGCTGAAGGAAAGCAATAACTTGTCACTGGTCCTCTCCCTAGGCATGATCAGAGAGAAACTTCCTGCTTCATTCAAGATATTAAAATATGGGATCTGCAATTACTTGGCTGAATTCAATATGGATATAAGATTACTTTCTTTCCCCCAGGAAAAGCATTTTTTCCATTTTATTTACTTTAAACAGGAAAAACCTTAAAAGAGGACATTGTGATTAATCACGTAGACTGTTTACAAATCCTTTGAGTTGTTGTGCTGTGTATTCACTAAGTCTTGGGATCTAGTCCAGTTATTTTGTGGTGTTCTGAATTACTTAGCAATTGCTTCTCAGTCACTGCCTTACTGCTATACTGTGGAGAATATCAAGCGAGACTGGAAGGCAGGCACACAGCAGCAGCAGCAGCATGCTTTCTCCTGGAGGGGAGCATGTGGCATCTTGCACAGCCATGCTCATTCAGACCTGCAGCACATAGGGAACAGTTGGCAAAGATGATCTCTGTACATTACTGACAGTTCTGATACATGCCTAGGGTCCCACTTAAAATGCATCACAGCTGAAGTAGGTCCAAACCCATGAAAGTCAGTGAAGACATATCACCGTCCACAAAGTCGAATTAGGCTTGCTTAGATGACAACAGTATCTTTTGGGAGACTGGACAAAACACCCCAACACACATGGGCAAAAAAAAAAAAGGCTCTTATTTTTAGTTTTTGCCTTAGTCCTAACATTCCTAACAGTCCTAACATCACAGTCCAGTGATAGGGGCATTCATTTAATTTACAAGCCCAATCAGCCTTAGAATTGATGGAATAGCCTGTAGCCTGGGTTCATAAACTGTTGTGGACTGAGACACAGTCACGCTTCCATGGCCTTTACTTTTATAAAACACCAAACTTGTGGCTGCCATCCCACCAAGAACAGTTCATGTGCAAGGCAATGAAAACTGCTTGAGGGAAGAGCTTTTCTCCCTCCAGTACCACTTAATAGCTTCACCATACCACCCTCAAGGCATAAGCAGCAAGCCTTCCTCTCTGTTCCAGCTCTTCTACTTTGTGCTTGCCATTCCCTTCTATTGCAAGAAGAGATTTATCTTTGTGGCAGTAAAATTAAACGTTGCCTATATGGCTGAAAGCTTTAAAACATCTGTTAATACCTTTGTGAATTATAGAAAATGATGGTATTCTGCTTTGAACATTGTTAAAAGAAGAACATGCCACAGAGGTGGAACAAGGTCACTCATGAACTTCATGAGCCAGGGAAAAATTCTAACCCTTTGGAGACAAAAATATGTAACATTATAAAAGGAACCAAGCAAATGGAGGATCTGCTGATAGATTCTCTCTCTCACCTCAAAAAGAGTACAAGCCTCCAAATGCTGTGGTGCCACAGTACAATACAGACTATATTGCCATTTGGCTTCTACAGTGGAAAGACCACAGAAAGCTGAAGATTTCACTTCCTGAAACTAGTCAAAGAATTTCTGGGGAATAAGATGAAGAACATCCAATCCATCTAAAGTTCATTGAACAACAGTAAGAAAAGATCTTCCTCAAAGTAAGGAGCTGAAACTTCCTTTTTTCAGGTAACCCTGATTCAATCACAGATTCATCAGTGTGAAGTCTAAAGCCTGCAAATGCCTGCAATATTTATCAGCAACTGTAAGGTGAGCTGGTCAGTTAATAGTCATCAAGATACCTGCAATATGCAGACACATCACAGGTCTATTATCCTTCAGTCCATGCAATTACATCACTAAGATGGATCCAGTACTTATATAAACGAAAAACCAACATGTCAGAGGAGGACTTAAAATAAAACAGGGTATGCTCTTATTTTCTACTACCTTTGATCTGATACTTTACTTTTCTTCTGGTCATCTGGACACAACGAAGAGAACTGAGTAGAAATCTGAGCATTAATGACAGAAGAAAAGTTGGTGATGCTGGATGAAATCTAGCAGATTTGCCTAAGTCAATTAAAAAGGTTCTCTTGCTCTTTACAAGCTATAAAATGCTATATTTTGCCATCAGGAGTGAGTCAAAGCAGCAAACTACTTCACCAGTACTTAGCATGCATCATTCATTAGAAACATACCAGCAAAAACTGCCACTGTCATAGAAAAGAATAGTGCATTAAGAAACCTTAAAAAGCAAGAATCCATTCCACTTGTACCCGCCAACCATCACATCTTGGGCACTTCAGTACATACACTTATCCAGGACCAAGCCTCAGGAACACAAGCCATCACTTTTCCCAAAAAGCATGCATGGATATCTATGATGGAAATAAACCAGTGCAGAGAGCCTTCTCCCATCACCTTTCAAACCGAACTATTGCAAATGAATCACTGTATTGATATAGAATAGTATGCTTATTTCTATTTTGTTTTGGAAAAGATAGTTCACTCCGATTTTGGTTTCATTCCAAATTCAAAGCCTCTCTTGAAACAGAACCTTCACCCTTCACACATTTCTAATAGCGAGCACTACAGAACAACACTTCCACACCGCAGTTTCAGTCTTCCTGTGGCTGCCGTCTTTATGCTACTTAGTGCCTGTAGTCCTCTTCTTCTCTGACTACTGAAGGTTTTAAACCACATGTTTAAATGACTTGCTGAAATAAGGCCAAGGAGAATAAGTAATTATGATCCTCTTCTTCCCTCCCATTTTGCCACTGTACTATTAACATGTAATTAGGAGTCTAATTTTTAGTTAGGTGTTTAAAAAACCCTGAAGGAAAGAATTTTAAATTATTAATGAGCCATTTTTTAAAAGGCAAACTGAAATAAGTGTACCCTGTTCTTCACATACTTAATGATCATAATGGTTTAACACATTATTCTTCAATTACTAAGGACAGGTTTGCAGAGAAAGGCAGTATTTTCTCTAACTAGAGGTTCTAAATTTCCCTCATAGCCATGATGGTCTACAGCTACGAAAACTATCTTCACTAAGTGTCAGGCTTAAACTGCACAGGCGAGGACATTTTTCAAATGTAGGAAGGTATCATTGTGTCTGTACAGGTGCTTTTTCATTGTTGGTGCCAGAGATGCTTCTTGTTAGAAAGATCTTATTTGTTAAGACAGTTACTAATCACAAATGTGATAGAGACACAGGTCTACCACAAAAGACATTCATACAACCATAAGAGACTGTTGCTTGTTTGATATCCTGTAACCAGTTTGGCAGCTAACTCCTCATTAGATTGTAGTTGCAACAGGGAATGTCATCATTAAGAAAAGGCCTACGAAGTCAACTGATGCCTGCTCAGCAGGACAGTGATACGTGAAGCACAAAATATTTCAGCCTGTGAGCACAACACAGGGCTGTGGGCTGCGGGCTGCAGTACTTCGTATGCTCGGAACGTTTGATTTGCTTAAAGCACGTGGCTCTTCTTTCTCTCAATCCATCCAAGCCTATGCAAGTCTTCTGGCAAAGGCCACTAGCTTGGGTGAGGTTAAAGGAACCTCAGTTCCTCACGAGGACACCACTTGCAGATACATAGCAGATACCAGTTTTGATTAACAGGGGTTATAAGTCATTTAACAAAATGCAGAATAGCCCCCTTTTAATTTATTTTCCATATGTTTTGAGGCTGAGACCGGTACACAGTTGAATCCACACATAGAGCTTGTTCTGTACCCTGACATTATACTCAAATATAGAAGATAAAACCGAAAGTCTCTATTTTTCCAGCATCTCCTCAGATTTGTATTTAGACAACATCTAGGGTACTAAACTTCTGATTGTACTAAAATAATCAACTTTCAGTTAAGAAGTGAGATGTTAGCAGCAGGAAAGGAAAACTTTGAAGTCTGTCTTTTGCTGAACTGATGCAACAGCGTCAGCACATATGGGGTATAGGCAGTATGTATGCCACTGATTACAGACAAACCAGAACAGTGTTAACTCTGGAAACGGAAGCATGAGTAAAGCACAGTGTACACATCCAAACTGGTTGGACACCACCAGCCTGGGTCCAGATCTTGGCAGTCACGTGGCACCAAGCCCAGCTTAATAGATGAAATTTGCAATGTTGCTTTCAGACCCTAAATGGTAACTCTATATAGCACAGTACTGGGTGGACTTACTAGATTAGATGTCCTCTATCTTGAAAAATATGCTATGCCTCCTTTTACAGCATCTGCATGACTTCTGGCAGTCCTCATACAGTATGTTGGCCCCTTGCATGAGTTCTGCACGGTGATTATTTCCACATCCACTTCTCTGAGGCCCCTGACAATACATCCTCAAGAGTTTCTCTGAGCACAGTAGTAAGAAAATGGGAAACAGCATTTAGTCCTACCCATAACAACTACTGGAACTTACTGAAGAATAGTTATTAACATAAAGACCCATGCTAAGAAAAGAGGAAGATCCCTCTGTAAAACAGCTATTCTGAGTTTAGAGCAGATCTATGCCATCGAGGCAGGGTCATGAACATTTTTATCGCAAGCAGCCTATGGGACCAGATGAGCATAAATCAGCCTAGTCTTCTTACCATCTGGGATGCAGCACGTATAGTTGCAGATATTAGTGGATTTTCCGATTTTATTGTCACTCTTGCAGATAGCAGCATGCTTCTTCAAGTGTTCCCTTCACTTACAATGGCCTATAAACCAAAAGGGCCTTGCTAACAATCTTATAGCTGTTTGTGTTCTTAGAAGAAACAAACCAAACTTCTTCACTCAAGCGAACTCAAGAACTAATTGTCAAGGTAGTATGTTATGCCACAAAATTTATGAGGAAACCACACATTAGAGTTCCCAAAGCAATAAAAAAAAGTAATTTCAAAAGGTTTATTAGCCAATATATACACTTCATTATGGGAACCGATTTTGAAACCATCTTTCGGATACGCGCCACAAGGTTCCACAGGGGCCTCTCCAAAGTATAGGACTATTTGATGCTTTCCTTAATAAACTGGCTGATGAAAAAGACAGTAAGATTATTAATTTTGCAGGTACATCAAGCTGGGAGTGATTGCCAGTATGCTGGAGGATACAAACAGAATTCAAAATGATCCTAAAAAAAAAAAAAAAGGAAGGGAGAGGTCTGAAAGGAGGAGGATGCAATTCAACTAGTAAAACGCAGGTTAGCATGGTGAGGCAAAGAAAATCAACTAGACAAATGCTGTGTGGGAATAAATGAGTAACAAGGGCACTGATGTAAGTTTCTGAGCAAAAGGATCTCAAGCTCCAGATGGCTCAGAACTCCTAACACCCCCATAAACTGGCAGAAACAAACTAAACCTCAAAGCAAGCAATGCAGGGTAGATCAGTAGCCAATCCCTACCTGCTCAGTTACACTTTAAAGCATTAGGTTGTCAACATGATCAGGTATGTGAAATCCCTTAAGTTACAGCCCTTGGTTGTGAAACATTCAAAGATTAAAATATGGTTGTTCTTGGTTTCTTCAAGAATACAGTACAAAGCCTGCCTCTTTCAAACAACTTCGCCTAGCGATCAAGGCTTCAACAAGCAATTAATCTCTAATCCCCACAGATATGCCATAAGGAAAGAGAAAACTCTAAGCTATGTAGCAGGAATAAGGAAGGAAATAATGGCCAGCATAGACAAATTCCCTTCTGGATCTCGACCTACTGAGATAGCTAGGCATGTAATAAAAAGATGAGGTGCTACTCAAGGACACTGTTTTTTCACTTGGTTTTTTTCTTCCAACTGTGTTTAAAATAAATTAAAAGTACTAGCACTATTGCTTCTTTGCTTTCTGTATTAAGGAAGAGCACCATAAGTAAAGCAACCTGACTTGCATACCGATTTATTCTGTGTGGTGATACAATTCCAGCAAAGAACTGGGATTCCTACTAAACAGGAATTAAGGATGGAGCGATGAACTATTCATCTCATTGTGTGGGTGTTTGAGATTAGCACCAGATGTCATCTCTCTTCCCTGCTCCCATACCTCAGCACCACATAACATACTAAGGACTAACTTAACCCCTCCCTCTCTCCCTGCTTGCTCACGGAAAAGCAGCTCATTTCACAAGCATGTCCTAAATCTTGTTCTTGGAAAGATGAGCTGGTAAAATACTAAGCATTAATCAGTAGAGATTTTAATTCTCTCTCTTGCACTCCTCTTATTTTCAGTTACCATGGATTTACAAGGAGACTAAGGCACACTGCCCTACCCCTGTGGCAGTGCATAACCTGGCTTGTGTAATGAAGAATGGCTAGGATGTGTGTGTCCCCTGCCCAGGTCCAGACCCATCCTCCTCTCCCTTTATTACTGTAGTGGTATCCCACTGTCTTTACTTTCAATTCCTTCTGCTGTAAAACATCTTCAGCATCACTCTTTTTGCTTCATTTTCCCCTTAAGCAAATGCCAGGAAATAAAATTCACTAATTTTTCAGAAGTCTGGGTTTCAAAATCACACTTCTCACCTCATCACAAAGAATTACTTTTCCTGTAATCAGTGCCAAGCAATTCCTAGGCACATTATTACAGAAGCTCATTGGGATTCATATGTGAAAGTAATGTGGTGTTTAATAATTTAGTTAGAGAACACTGTCATCTCTGTAAATGTTTCCTGAAGTCCTTGATTATTAACATTTACATTTTTGCAATTAAGATGAACATTCTTGAGGGTTGCCGACATAAATATGACCTGTTTAAGCAAATTACTCCCCAAAACCCCAGATTTCAATGGTGGGTTTTTTGTTCTACAGATGTTTCATCTTGGCACTACTCAACCATTCATCATTTTCTGCCAGCTTCAGTGATCCAGAGAATCTCCTCTCAGTCTTTGGCACAGGCACAAACGTATAACACTGTAAATTCACTGGGAATCACAAAATTGTGTTACCAGCTTTGAAAGGTTAGACAGACAAGTCAAAATAATCTGTTTTACTAACAGTTGAAGGTATTCCACTATTTTGGGATGTTGCTTTGGGTTTGCACCACCTCAGCTGAACAAAATTTTTATTCCAGGCAAGAGTTGCTGCTGCATTTCCTTGAACAAAGAGCATGCCTATCTAAATAAATTCAGTAAAAGCACATAAGTAAACATAAGCGAGCAAACGCTTAAGCCTTCCCAGGACTGCAGCAGCTATACATGCTCATCCAAGCTCATGCTCCTGGCTATCTAGGGACAAGAAGCATAGCCTATATGTGCACAACTGTGGGCAAAAAAGGTGAGGTTTATTATGGTGGTTACTAAAGTTCATCATTCTTCTACAAACTATGACTCATGCTTTAAGCTGAGTTTTATTACAGACGTAAGTCTAGTCAAATAGTAAGAGGTATGATGCAAGCCAGTTATTCAACTTTTACCGATTTTAATATGACAAAGTAGGGAGGGAAAGCTGATTTCTCCAGAACACTGGTGCTTAATGACATCATAGACATCACTAGAAATTCTTTTAAGTCAAAGTCCCAGCCCTTCCCCTCTTTCAAGTTCCTAGCACAATTTTAACAGAGGAAGCATCAGACACAACCTTTTGCCCCTTAAGAACATCTAAAATATTACTGAGCTATTGAAAGAAATTGGATGGCAAATAGATTGTTGGAAAATAAACATCATCCTTATTCCACTGGCTAGCACATGCAAAGAAACATGAACATCAGTTGGACCTTCAGCTCTCAAAAAATGATAAAATTTACCTTTAATCAGATAAATTCTGGCAGTTTACACTAGCCAAGAAACTGACATCTAAAGTAAATTTATAGCAATACAACTCTTTGTCACCCAAACGTGGGACTACAGGCCTTCTACATGTTATGCTAACAAGTCAACAGCCCTTTTTTTATTTTATAACAAACAAAAATGCAGCTTTGTTTGTAGAAACAACAAAAGTGCAGCTACAAGTATAAACTAGAATACTTAAAGAAAATAAACTACATTTTTCAAGTTCTCCCTCAGTTTGTCAGCTCACAGTCTTAGCATCCACCCCTCTGTCAATTATTAAGGCCAGACTGTGTTCTGAGGAAAGCCAGGGAGTTGTTAACTAAAATGAAGCTAAGGATGGATTTAACAGATGAGCTCTAGTAAATCATGCTGTTGCAGTTTATAACCTTATTTTACCCAGCAGTCCACCTATCCTTAGAAGACCAACAGGAAGGAATACATGCATGCACCTTGATGGTTTCATTTCATGCTTTGGCATCTTAGGTTGAACTCCTCCTTGATGTTTTTAAGTTGTCAGAGTTATACACAAGGACATTGTGCTAAGCGTACTGCAGGGGTGACAGCCTCTAGCAGAGGGGTGGTGTAAGCACCTGAAGCTAAAGCCTCAGTGACCTCTTCCAGTGCCCTACATCCAAGCTCTAAGGCAACTTCAGCTGCAGTGACAGTTCATTGCTTTAAGATTCTGCCTCTCACAGCTAAAAACAGCAGCTTAACTGCTATAGTCACTGAACTTCCCAAGAAAGCTCTTAAAGATAACGCTCTTCTGAATATCTAAATACAAGCTTTCCATTGCAGCTCCACACATTGGGCTGCCATAAGAATTCAGTATTTCAACACTGTTTGGGACTCAGCTTTGTTGGAAACTGAATTGGAATCACAAACACCACAGCAACACCGTAGTCCAATAACCACATCATTTTAACTCCATCAGTCATTATGCTCGTTCAGCAACGTGCAATTCCTAGGTGGTCACTGCAGAGCTTGGGGGCTTGGATCCAAGTAACTGTGACACAGTTTAATAATGCAAGGTATCCTGCTGCTGATGCACACAGCTTGATGTTCCAAATAGAAGCAAAGGTATAGAGGAGAAATGGGCATACCAGCTTAGGTAAAACAACTCTGGATTTTGTGTTTGGCCTTAGATAGCAACCAAACTTTGGAGGACTTCGTCGATCATTTCCATCCCAGCATTCATAGCTTACTTCCATGCATCTCTGTACCTGTGGGTTCAAGTAGGGGAAGGAAATGAAACCTCCAAATGATAGGTTTCATACAGGATTATGTCCTGGTTGCCACTCTGCCTGCTTTGTTTCTTTCCAGTGATTCTGCACTGGTGTGTTTGTTACCATAGAAGCTGTAATATCTACCTTGATATTCCAAGAGACCAAGACTAAGACTTTTACAGCAGTATTTTAGTTTAAAAAGAGAGCCGAAACACAGGAGCCTAGCTGCACAAAGATTTAGCCATCAGAAGAGTTAATAATATAGTCACTGTTTCTATGACAGAGGAAGCAAGTTCATGTAAAATGAGTGTATATCTCATGATGACACACTATACAAACATTACACTCACTTGTTAGTCACATTTGTAAGATTCCTTGGGTTAGTAGGAGATTTCATGGCTTGCCAACAACAGATATTTCCAAAAGGCCTCTCTTCCCGAGTCCTACATGCATACAGACACACACGCTCAGAATTGAGCAATTCATCCAGTGATGTTTCTCATTAATTTCATCTTAAAAATGGCTCATGAGAAAAAGTCCTGGAGTGGAATGCAAGAGTTACAGCTGTGAGGAACATCCTGAAACTCACAATAAATTCATAGGCTATATTCCTAATCTGATGATGGGAAGTAAAACAATCCTCTTAAGGAAAGGGATAGAAAACAAGACAGTCACAAGTACTGTGTATGTATATATATTTCTAGAAATGTTTAAAAATAAAACAGTGAGAAACTGTCAAAAATGCTTAGGCAATTACACAAACACTTTAAGAGTCTAATGTATGTAAAGCGTGAATGAGAAGTCAGCAACAGTGAAAGTAACGACGAGTTGATGTAAATGGTGGGAGACTCCAGTCAGCAATGGTTTATACCAGCTGAGAATCCAACCTGTCGTCCTTTCAGTTCTGGAATCAAAGAAACCTACTATGGCTACTGATTAAGACCCTCAAGATTCACCACACAGGCACTAGTGCTGTAACTGAATGCATGAATCCAAAGCCTTGGGCCTACCCAAAAACTAGTGAAACAGCTAGAGGTGAAACTCATTGTAAATCATTGCTTTTGTCCTATGAAAAAAAAAAAATTTCTTATGAATTGGAATGTAAACTTGAAATACTGGTGAAAGAAAAGGCAAAAATTCAGAATATTTCTGGAAATGCATAAATATTCTAACATTTCAAAATTTACTAAACCAATTTTGTCAAATTAAACAGAAAAGATTTGTTTTGAACTAACTTAACACAAAATTCTCTCCACCTGCAGGAGGTCTGGAAATGGTAGTTTGACTTTATTTGCCCCTTCCTTCTGTCTGATTCACAGGGCTTTGGTGTATACATGAAATGACAGAGAGGACCAAGGCACTGGTGGGACATGATGCATCATGAATATTGTAGTTCAGAGAGAAAGCCCAAACCATGAAGTTAGCAGACTTTCAAGATAACAAAAGCCTTTCTATGTGCTCTGCAGACAGCTCTAACGCTCTCTTAGTCTGCAGACCAGTTCGGTACCAAACTCTGCCTTTCTGCGACTGGTGAAGCCCAATGTTCAGACTTCAGTCAAACCAAAATATTTCTTTTCACTTTTCCCAGCACAAAATTAAAGAAAAATGATTGCTAAATATTTTCTCCAGCTGCAAATTTTCATTACACAAAAACTGTCAGAAATTTTCTAGCCACCTATAAATTCAAGTTACTATATTTAATCCTGCAATAATTTAAAAATATGGTTGTGTAAATGAAGCAGAATCCATAAAAACCTAAGGTTTTGTCATTTTCAATTGTCCTTTTATTCTAAAAGCAACAGTTGTAGGCATATTAAAGTTTAAATTGTAATTAATGTTGCAGGAAATATAGTCAATTTTGTAGCTCATCTAAACCTTATCCGATCTTTTACAGTGAGTTAATGGGCTGTTAGTGAATCTCTTCAACATGAATTTGGTCATAAAAATGATGCTTTTCACAAGATCTGAAGCTACTCAAGCTTATTTTAATTAACATAAGATCTGGTTGAAGTTTCTGCCATGCAAAACCCTTTACAGTTTATTGTGGTTCACGTTGTTTTAAATGGAGTGACTGAAGACTAGAAAAGGGAGAACACGAACCAAGTTTTATTTATAAATCTGTGAGAGTTCGCCTACCTCAGGACTGGGATATTTGGGTTTCACTCTCACTTTCTCTGGTCCCGAGACAATCACTTCATTGCTTCGGGCTCCCAGAATTCCTCTCCATCCCCATTGATGTATCTCATCCACCTTAAGCTCTACAGATGAGGGACATGACCAGTAGTCAGGGTGTGATTGTATGACATTTAAGAGCTCCTGCAATGTTTTGTATTCCTGACCCTTTCCGTTTGGCTTTACACCCTGATAATCTTGCTTGATCATGCCCCACCTTCACTGTGATATAAATTCTCAGTAAGCTGGTATGCTAACTGGGATGTCTGCTGAAACAGTCAAGACTTTAACTGTTGACTAAAGGGGTCATAGCTCCCATTTTCTCTCTCATGCCATGTTGCAAGTCCCCATGTACCATTTATAGTATAGTGGGATCTGTCCCTAACTTAAATGTGAAAGCAATTTGAGTTATTCATATCCATGAACAGTTCATTCTTGTCTGTGACAATTGCCTTGCAAAATGAGGGACACCAAACTCAACTCATGGCCTCAAAATACTGCTGTAATGTTATATGTAACTAGTGTGGCAAATTCTTACTGACCCCTCTTCCTGACCCATCTACAGTATTCCCCCAGAAATTAGTAAGCCTGAGTTGTTGTTCCTGCATATGTTTGTAGTGACTGTAATCACAAGTCATTTAGTAGCAGTTTGTTGAGACTGTATGAAGATTAAACCATTAATCAGAAAACAAAAACAGATGACCATTAACAAGTGTCTCAATAATGATCTGAATTCCCACTATGAATAGCTCAATCAGAAAGTGTTTGTGTAAAGTATTTGTTGTACACTTCCAAATTACTAATATTTTTGAAGCTATATAAAAAAAAAAATTGACTCAAATCTGCTGTATCATTTGCAGTTAAAAGCTTGATTTTATTTTTTTTTTTTTTTTTTTTAAATAAAAAGCCCAAGATTTTTGCTCTTTATTCAAGAGTTTCACTGTGGAAAAGAATATGTTGGGGGGGTACAGGTTTCAGTAAAAACTGAGTATAGGTCTTCAACAGAGAAACAGATGGAGAGAAAAAAAGATTAAATACTGTAATATAAGTTTTAGATATGATCCAATGCTGATTGAAAACAGCAGAAAGGTCCACCTTACAAGCACCTTCTTTTCCTTTTGATCTCAGACGGAACAAATCCATTTGATTTAATTATGTAACTGAAAGCTTGCTATCTCAAAGTATTTGGTTTATAGCCCAAATTCCCAAGCCTCTAACAGATTTGTGAAGTATTATCAACCTTGGATACAGCTTCTATCCATTCATTAGTTTGTTTGCTGAGGTAATTTGTATGCAGCTACTAACAAAAAGCACTAGATGCTCTTGAAGTCGCATCCAGACAAAAACAGAGGTCAGAAATTATTGGTAAATATGAAGGCTGTGCATAAAGCACCGGTATGAGAGAAGGTGTGAAGTGATAGAAAAACACCCATACACAATATTCATCAAGGCAGTACCCTAAAAAGGACGAAGAAAGTAATTCATCTTGGTAAGAACATGAAGTGAAAAGAATGTAAAATAAATATCCATAAACTAAACTGTGATTACAAGATCTGGACCTTGGAAAATAACCTGTTTGAGAAATAAAGTACAGCAGAGCATGACTTCTGCTGGAATCTAGAATCAAGATTTACAAATCAGTCATATAAATCAGTCCATTTTTATTAATAAAATAGATATTTACATCCAAAGTATAAAGTATTGAGTTTCAAACCATCTGTATGACAGTAATGCTACTTATAAATCAGGTACATGAACTATACTATTTCCTACACTTATAAATCAGACACATTCACAAAGCAGTTGCCTGACTGGGAAAAAATTTTCTTGATTAATAAATCAGGTGCAACAGAGACATAAATTACTGACATGAATCATAAATCTTTTGACCATTAGGCACATCTCATAAATCAGAAACTCAGTATATACCAAGTATTCGTAAATGCTCAATTATGAACAATTTAGCAAAACAATACCAACAGAGAATCCCCTCACACACAGACAAAACTGTAAAGCTATAGATACAAGATTTGCTTGGGTTTGTTGTGGGTTTTTTTGGTTTTGTTTGGGTTTTGTTTTGGTTTTGTTTTTTTTTTTTTAGCTAAAGCTTTACTGCATCCCCCATTCTATTTGCCACTGTGTAATATATTAGGAGTTTGTTTACTCAAAATTAGAAAGCAACTTAATGCCTCAAGGGTTGGCAAATGAGGGGAAGCAGAGAAGGAAGGGAGATGCTACGAAAAGTTGTTGTTCCCACTTTTTTACACTTCACACAAAAACTGAAAGTCAAAATCTCTGCTACCTCATGCTAAAACCTCATGTGGATTTATTTTGCCCCCCCCTCCTTCTCTGAACTGTTGTATTAAATGCATTTACAACTTTTTTTTAATTGCCATTATGAATGTGTTATGTCACTAGAAGAAGTCATTTAGCAACTGCTGCATTATGAAACATTTATTTCAGTCAGAATTAAAAACAGGGTGAAAAACTGTCTCTAAGGTAAGGGGAGGATGTGGTATGATAAACTGTACTTCTAAGAGGTTCTCTCAGCAGACAAGTGAAAAACAGTTCTTAAATTGAGAAGGGTCTCTGTTACACTGCAACCATTCAGTAGAATGCAGCCTCTGTTGGGTCCAATTGATTTCTAAGCAGTTCATAAATACAGCTGTGTTGGTGAGTGTATAAACACTTGCAACAAGACAAGTATTTGATAAATTACAGAAATTAGTAAAAGTGTCATTTAAGGTTGTCAATTTGAAGTTTACCATAGCAATTCACACAACTTAGAATTCCTACATAAAAAAGATTTCTAAATGCCGTGTTCTAAAAACTGAAATAAAATTTCGAATAAAGAAGAAACAGGAAGAAATAGATATTATGTAACATAAGAAGAAAAACATTTCAGTTTGAAGAAAACAGTATGCTTTGGTTGACTTGAAATTATTTTCTTCCAACCCAATGTGGCCACTAAACTGGATAACTGATTATTCATACAAGCTCATTATCATACTGATATCCTTCAGATGAAAGGCACGGATGTTGTTATAGTTATTGAAATAAGTAAACCAGAGCTACTATGTGATAGAGGTATAGCTAACAATCAGATTTTGCATCTTTAGCATTTACTGCTGCAAGAATGAATTAATGTGCTGGGGACCATTAAATGGAGATGTTACTACAGGTCTCACCTCTGCAAAAGAGTAGGAAGCAACTTCTGTTGCCTATGTTATGCCATCCATAGGTAGTAGAATGCAGGCATAGAGGCTAGCATTAAATTCATAGACAGTGGGGGAATGGGTAGGTAACAGAAGAATAGACGGAAAACAGTCTATCTTGAGAATCATAGAATCGTTTAGATTGGAAAAGACTTTTAAGACCACCAAGTCCAACCATAAATAAGGGTTCACAAAAAAGCCGCCCATTAAGACCAAGCAGTGTGTTTACCTCAACACAGAGTTTCTCAGGTTCTAGGAAAACATCTGCATACCACGGAACAGAAGAACTATTTCACAGCAGGCTGCAGTAAAATAAACAGCAGATTTAACCAGGTACCAGCTGGCAGTAGTAACAGTTAATTACTAACTAATGCATTTCTCTGAAGTGCTCAAGAGTAACAGTTAAGGTTATGCACAGAGTTTTAGCTGTTATTGTAATGGCCTGGGAAGAAGTCTTTTCCACGCTAATAGTCAAGATTAGGACTACTGTAAGCTTTTGTCCACATTACAGACAAAATTGCATTTTACTTCTCAAAGATAAGAAAAGCCATGGCCCCACTCTGCATTTGGCTCTGCCAGTCAGGAGGGAGGGGATCATGATCCATGGAGAGAAACCAGCCACACTTTCCCTCAGATTTCTTTCCTGACCAACGACGCTAAAGAG
>NW_009611119.1:49563-55553 GCF_000690535.1 Cariama cristata | reverse complement strand
TCATGAAGAAGGTATGGTGTGGAGGCACAACGAGGACAAAGCCACAGAAAATACACATTATCTACCTATGCTGGTGTCAAAAAAAATTTAAAAAAACAAACAATTTTAATCTGTCACCCTGCATCTCTGAAAGGGTGAGTTTGTTTGAGCTCATTGTCATTAGCCATACAGTGAAAGGGTGCCTGCCTTGAGGAACAATTTTGCTGTGACTAAATTACCTTTACAAACCTTGTAACACCCTCATTCTTGAGGACAAAAGCAAACAAATAAAATCCTTCTTATGGTACTCTTCCTTAAGGCTATGATTTTACTGGAGCCATCAGTTGGCTGGCATAAGTACCTATCTACTTTGTCGACATGTAAAGGCCCAGAATCACTTGAATCAAGCTCTTTCTGTTTTCTGGTGGGGTTTTTTTATCTCCCCTCCACCACCCCCCTCCTCCATCCCCCAACTCTATTATAACCGTGGTACCATCAGAACAGAAACAAATGAAATTACTGTTGTCTGCTTAGAGAAAGTTCTTTCCTGCATCTTGTTGACTCCCCTCATGCCTCTTAAAAATCTTCAGTTTTATGGAATCTCTTTTCCCTTAGGAAACTAGGGTGTTAGCAAGTGAACATTTTCAAAATCAAAACTGAGAAATTAACTGTTTTCATAACATTTACATATACAAACTATAATAGCTATTAGAGAAAGTACAGCAAAATTAAGACATAGCAGTGCAAGAGGCAACTGGCACAAACTGAAATACAAAAAAAATTATGTATGAATGAAAGAAGAAACTTTTTTTTTCCCCTGTGAGGGTGATCAAACACTGGCACAAGTTGCCCAAAGAGGCTGCAGAGTCTCTGTCCACAGAGACATTCAAAAGCCAGCTGGACAACATGGTCTGGCTGACCCCGCTTGAGCAGGGGGTCAGAAGGTTTGGGGGTTTTTCTTTATATTTTATGAAAATAAAACCAAACAACCCTCTGACAGTTTGAGGGAAACCCTCATTAGCATGTGAATAGTTTTGAGGCTGATTCAACATTAATTTTCCTCTTTCCTACATTACCAGTTTACTCATAGTCCAATATCAGTAATACTCTTTCAACTGTTTTTCATAAGTACAGATATCCAGACAAACTTAAGAGTATATATTAAATGATAATATTTTTGGAAGAATACATAACAAGTCGTAAAAGTGTGGGCTTCAGATTGCACCAGAATGCATAATTACAATTAATCTGGCATTGTATAATAAACTTCTAATAGAGGCACACGCTTAGGAAAGATTAAGAGGGTCTGATGCTTGCCACTGGCTCTAGACAGATGTTTAAGGTTACATGACAATTTTGGAGGACAATACACTCTCGTCCTGAACCAAACATCTGTGTGTTTTACAACACCTTCAAGTTGTTCTAGACAGGATGCAAGTTTTCCCCAATATATAGTTGCAGCTACATTTGCTTATATAGGTGTTGCAGTTCTAATACATTATTGCAAAGCATTCTGCAGTACCTTGAATACAACAGGCAATAGAGAAGAAATAATTCTCTCCTAGTTAAGCACATCACAGAAATATTACCTCTGAGCAACCGATCTTCCCCCCTGCCCCACCCCACCCCACCACATTTCCATTGCCTCTTCCAACCTAGTCTACTCCTATCCAGGCACAAATCCCATGTCTGTCTGTCTTCAACACTTTGAAGCTTTTGTTCATACTCTGCTGATAAGAGAGGAAAGGATTCTGAGACCTGAGGAAGAAAGAATTTCTGCATAGACATTTGAATCATAATAGGGACAAAAGTACTGCAGATAGCCTATGCTCCCCCAACTTCCCACTGCGAAGCAGGTTGAACTTACTGAATCTTCAGCATTGCAGATCTAAACTGTTGCTCTCCAACAGGCAGGAAACAGCATCCTATCACAGGTCACCTGAGAAGCTGCTCACAAATTCAGCAGTTACAGCCTAGCAGCAAGAGACCTTGACCTAAAAGCCATAGCTCAAAACATGTCAGCTGTGAAAAATGTGCCAGTCTATTACCATGGTGTTTCTTGCAAGTGCCGTTCAGAACTGGTCCCTTGTAACTCTGTAGACCAAACTTTACCTTGCCACGTTGAGAGTCTCAGCACCTACCTCTAGATTAGAGTCTCATTTAGAGCTGTAAGTATAGAAAGCTCAAGAGGAACTTTAAAAAAATTTCTTTCCCCCCATAGAGCCAGTACATAGCTACTGCATTTCTTAAAATCCACCCCATCCCGAAAAAAGTTAATGAAACTTAACGGATCACCAGGAGGCTGTATGGTTTGCCAGCACAGAAATTATTTTCACCTTTGTGAAAAAGTCTACAAATATTGACAGAGGAGAAGTATTGAAAGAAGAGGTATTTTACCATCATTAGCCTGAAATTTGATTATATATGCCAGTAATTGTTGCAAGAACCACCTTAAAAAACAGTCTCTGTCAAAATAAGGGAAAACACGCGCTAAAAAAATGTGAAAGTTTTGAAAGCTTGGAAATTTACTTGGGGAGCTATGGAGAAAAAGTAAAACAGAGAGAATACACTATGTGAAAATTCAGACTGGGATTTCAACTTGGATTCTCTATCAAAGTTAAGAGGTATTTCCATGGGGCCCATTACTAGGATTAGAATTTCATCTGCATCTCTAATTTCAGAGAAAGTAAGAAATGAGTTTCAGGTTGTTCAAATGCTGGATTTTTATTCTGGCCCAAAACAGGTTTTGTATTAAAAAAATCAGAACTGAATGCATTTATCAAGTTGTTCACTAGAGTGACACCATAAAACAAAATAGAAAAAAAGAATTTGAAACTGCATCTGATTTCCCAGACAATAAAGGTGAGACATTAGCATATATCAGCAAGGTCACAGAATTTTGCTTACACATGAGAGAAGACAGTGACAGCAACCCCTGTCAGCTTTCTCTCTCAGAGCCATAAAAGAGTCAATTACCCGACCTGTTCTTAGAATGCAGCTTCTGGAGACCCACTATCAGGTCTATGATGCTTTAGGACCAGATACTGATTTCCTCCTTGATAGTGAAAAGCACCTAATTCCACAAGCATTTCATCCCCTTGGTCAGAACAGGATGCTAACAGAACAAGAAACATATTCTATCCAAATGTTTGTGCAGAAATTCAGCATTATATCATCTCATGCACAGAAAAGAAAGCAGCAATAAGTTAATTCCTCCAGAGCTCTTAGTACAGCATTTCATCATACGTAACAGAGTTTGCAGCTAGGAAGATATCATTCTACTTTCAACAACCAGGAGATAATTGTGATTAATAAGGACAATAAGGTTCAATGAGAGACTTTGTCCCAAGATCCAGCCACTCTGCACCATTTCTGTGGCCATGCTATCCTCTCTCAGCACAGTGACAAATCAGGCTACCCACTGTTACTTCTTCCACAAATGTAAAAGCAGATAGTTGGTGGAAAGCACAGGTTAGTCCTGGAACATGGAAATTCCAGAGGGATTTGAAGAGCAAATGCTACAAGTTTGCTAAGCAGGGATATTTTAAAGAGACAGACATGTCTGAAAGCAGATCCAAATTCTGTTTTGTACTGGTCTTCCCTTTTGCATTTTAGGCCAGACAAAAGACTAATTATTCTCTGAAACCAACAGCACCTAACAGACAACACTACAGGTAGCTATCCCTAAAAAGACACAAGCAATCAACTCTAGGAACATGAACACCATTAGCCTGTCAGGCATCAGCCCATCACTGTGAAAGATGGACTTTCTGACCAAGAGAACACAGGATTGGGCACCGTTTCAGAGCAATTCAGCATCCACCTGGGAGAAGCAAGCTCTGTACAACTGTTATGATGTGCAAATGTCCATTGCCACAGCCTCTGACTAGGAAGAGGCACTGTGATATCCTGAAATCCTAGAAGTGGTGTGCGTATACTACATCTTTGTCCCAAGTCTTCTATTATTTCAAAGCAATTACTTTCTAATCACTGTCAGATGCTTTCAGAGTGGAATGTCTATAGATACAAAATTCACTTTTATATCTTCCCATAAAAGCCCAGTAAGCTGGAGCATACAGCAGTGACTGAAGAAGTGAGGAGACAATAGAAAAATACCACGGATGGGATTTAGAGACAGCTGAACAATAGCATCTCTACTCCCAAACAGGGTATCAGGTCAGAAATCTGAATGAGACGGTGAGCCACCAAGAATTGCTGCTAGAACAAGCAACAGAGCTGGCTTAGAAGATTACAGGATCCTCAGGGGTGCTGCTCACAGAGTCTTTAATCAGCTGGATCGTAACAGATACAGTGGATGACAACTGGGGTTACACAAGTGTACTGGCCAGACTTTTACTACTGTTATGCCATCTATTTGTAGGAGAAATATGTCCTAAGGCTTCAGCAAGCCATATGAATTATAATCTTAAAAAAACCTTATACTTCTCCAAGTTTAGTTCTGCCAGTGAATGAACAGGGAAGAGATGCCAACTTAGAACAGCTGTCTTTATTATCATTCAAACTACATGACAACTCTTCCACTATTAAACCTTTGGGTGTCTGTTCATTCATCCCCAGAAATAGCAGGCCTTTCTATAAAGCAAGTTAAGAGCATAATAAAAACCTTGAAGTATTTACTAAATTTAGTCAACGACCACACTACAGTAAGATTTGCATGTATACAAGTATCCAGTTGATAACAAGAGAATCTTGTGCAAAAAGCAGTCCATTCTGGACTCCCACGAGAAAGATCAAAGCAGAAAGAGAAAACTAGAAGCTGAAAGTTGCACTTCTCCAAAGAAAACTGATTTCACTACTCCATAACCTAGAAGCAACTATCAAGTCTATTCCAAACACCCCTGGCAGTGACCATGGTCAGCTTTATCAGTGCTGTAAAAAGGGGCAATTATCCCATCTGTTCTTCAAATACAGCCTATATTTGCTTCCTAGTTGTTCCTATGCCCTTTGAAACAACTGCTCCTTGACCTCTTTGTGGGATACCTCAGACGGTTAAAGCTTGATTTTGCTGCAAAGTCATCAGAAGATTTGCTAATGAATTCAAAAAGAGAAGAACCAAGGCTTCAGATTTCCAAAGGCACAAATGGCAGCAATAGATCCATGCCACCTGTGGCTTTTGGGAGCATCATATATACTTGTTTCTTTTGACCTTCTCTTCCAACTGGACTGTGCCTTAAATCCACTTTATCCTCCTTTATCCCACAACCTTTGTTTCCTAAAGCTGTTCTACAATTCTGTTGCCTTTCACCATTTTTACTTGAGTCCTTACATTTTCCACATTGAACATCTATCAGTTAAAACAAATTAAGACCATTAAGCTAAAGGACATTCTAACCAACAAGGTGCTGCTAAAGTTCAGGCTGATGCTTTTGAGTTTTAAAATCAATGCAGAATGATCAAGCATATTGAATACTTTGCACAAATCTATAGCAGCTGTATATAATTTTTAAAAGCCTGAATTAATGGCCTGATAAAACTCATTTGTTAATTTAAGTAAGATTGGAGTTGCAGGGTGATTTACTGAACATGCAGGTTTTTAAGGAACATAAAACATTGTGCAGAATGATTCAGCAATTTCACTAAGAATCATTCGTGGCCAGTGTTGGAAGCCCTGCCAAACAATTTGTGCTTCCTTTTTATGATTTAGAAGTGGTGGTTGTTTCTTGGAACTAGTAACGGGATATATATTTTCACCTCTTACTCATTAGTTCAAACCTCTCTTAGGTCATTAATAAATGGTGGAAAAAATAATAGTCTGAACTATCTTTTGATGAGCTAGAGGGCTTTAAAATTATTAGTCAATTAATTCTCACAATGAATCTAAGAGATTTGGTAACCATTATCATCCTTTACCTACTGAAAATGGAGAAAGTAGAAGTGGAAGGACTTATCAAAGGTCATACACTAACTCAGCGAGAGAACAAGGGACTTCTCTAACCACATCTTCGACGGACCAAAGATCCAAGAGTCATTTCCAGGTATGAATCCATTCT
>NW_009611119.1:326-49436 GCF_000690535.1 Cariama cristata | reverse complement strand
GGAATCTTGAGATTAAATCTAAACCAAAGTGTTCATTCTCAACTGCAGGGCTAGAAAAAGACTCAGGTCCACCTATTCCAACTACCCAAAAATCAAGAAACACATAAGGCCTCATATCATTAAGCGATGTGAACTGTCATAGCTATGTAGATATGCAGCGAAGCTAGTTTGAATCTGAACTTTCTGAATCCAGGTGTGTGTTTTACTTAAAAAAAGGCAGCTAAGGCTTTAGACAAGACAAAAGGAATAGTATTAGATCCATTAAAAATTGTATTGAGAACATGGGGGAAGTAGGAGAGGAGGTTCATTAGGCAAAGCATACCTAATGTTAATGGAATAGCCTTGCAGACAAATACACTTCCACTCTTATTGCAAAAATAGTGTGGGAACTTTAGTAAGCACAACTGCTCAGAAGGATTCTGGTTCACACTTCATACAAAGACAATTTGTCATCAGCAGGATAGGAACTTCTTTAGCAGTCAGAAAAAAAGAATCCAGTAAGCTGATACAACCTTTAGAAATGCAGGACCTTCTCATTAAGAGAGACAATGGTGACATTCCATAGAAAAATGGTACTTCCAGTAAGTTCACTATCATTTATTTAAGTGCTGTGGAAATTTAATCTAGGCTGCAGATGAAGTTCCAGGGGTATTTTTTGTTGAAAGTATTTGAATTTCAAATACTCACAGAATTTTGTATCTCTGCTTTAGATAAGAGAAAAATCAATTTAAAACAAACAAAAAATTCCCACAAACTTTCGAGGGTTTACTGTCCTTGGGAAGAAATTTTTCTAAGCCTACTCAAATTCAAGACTACTAGAATCAGCGAGAACTCTCAAGTGAATCTTCCTGAACTTCTCTCACAAGTTGAACTCATCAAAATACACCAAAATGGTTTTGAAACCTGGAGACTATGTTTTATTAGAACAATACATTCAAAACTTGTTGTATAAATATATATGAAATCTCAGTATAGAAATACTGCAACCAAATATACCTGCCTGCTGGTAGGAAGGATCTTTTTTTTTTCAGGTGTACTCCTTTTCTAGCAAACAGTTCATCAGTTTTCTGTGCTGCAGCAAACTATAAATCCCCCTTGGGTACCCTGTGAAAAATACCTTTTTTCCACCTCTGAGGCCTGATTTTTACTTCCCTTGCTGTTCTTCCACCAGCCTTCCTGGTCTTGATACCAGCTCTGAGCTAGGTATACATGCAAGAGAGACAGGCATACCTTTCCCATCTCTTTGGTTTTCCTTTTCATGCTCTAACAGTGCATTATCATTCCCAAAAGGCTTGCTGGACCCTAGGGAAGGAGATACCTCCTTTCCTTGCCAAACATCCCATCCAGCCCCTAGAGGAATAGCTACAGCAAAGCAAACAAGGGGCCTCACATACAGCCTCCCTCCCATGTTGCCCAGGAATGCTTTTTTATTTTTTTAAAAGGAAACATGGCTTAGCAACATATGACCACTGGTAAACAAAATATATACCATCTGCCACAATGAGAAATAAAGGCTTCAATCTTATCAGTTGTTTCTACTGGGCATATCTTTACTCTGCTATAGACTTAGGTCAGGCTTCACATAGCAGTACATGGTGTATATAAATCACATGGCTAGGTCAGCCTAGATAGTTAAAGATAAAACATAACTGTTTAACATAGTGCTGCCTACAGGTTCTCCTGAAACAGATACTTCTGACTACAGGCCTGAGAGCATTTTCTGCCTGCCAGAGAAAGACCAAGGAATTCCTCCAGCAACAGGCCCCAAGGAAGCATCAGAGAGCTGAAGCAGTTGTCAGTAAGTCTGTTTGCGTACAAGGGTGATGAGCAGGCAAAAAGCTACAAAGAGTAAACTCTATCTCCTTTGTATGGATTATTGAACTGGAACTAGACTGTCGTACCCCTCTCGGAAGAAGGGGGCTAAGCCTGCAAAGTAAAGAGTTTGAATCACACAAGCTATATCTTCCTCAGGTATGACACAAGCCTCAGGAAATGTTTATTATAATCTCCTATTGTAGAGTGGGAGACACAAATGGGAGTGCGGCTGGAGTCATATTTAGGTCACCAGCTGGGAAGGAATAATTTCTGCAGTGGAAGGAAAGTGGAGGTGCCTTTGCTATTCCAGAGCATAGGTAGTGGACATAGGTGGGAGCTGAGCAGTATGCTATCAATTTCTTGAAAAATTCACTTGTAGCAATATGCAAAAAAGGGTCAGATTCAAATGGCTTTATTCATACCAATAAGATGTTCCATATCCAGAATATTTGCAGGAAAGGCAGGGAAAGCATCACAGAAAGCACTATGGAGGCATTTACACTGTTCCTTACAGTCTTTTGTAACTGAGTAAGCAGGAAACATTTTTTCTGTGCTCTTACAAATACATTCTCTTCTCCCACCACTGTAATTTGAAGCAAAACAGTCCTAGCATTTATGCAGTCGTGATTTATCCACAGGTTTTTGAGTACGTTATGGAAAAGTGGCTATGTGTCATTACCGGACTATTGCCACATTATGAATCAAGCTTAAATATAATAGAAGCCTGGCTGCCAAACCACATTTGGTTTATCCAGTGTCTTTGGATAATGTTGAGTTCAGATGATCAGGAGTCAAGAGAAGAGAGAATTACAGAGACTGTTTAAAAATTGAGGTTTGGATAACCAGGAATTTACTGTATGCAACCATATATTTGCCACACAAACAGTGTTACTAAATATAGAAGTCTACTCCATTACATAGCAGTTCTGTAAATCCCCATGTGGAGAGGATAGGCATCCCTCACAGACTTGAAGAAGCGTCTGGCCCTTCCAGCTGATCACATTTGCCAGAAAAACAAACTGCAAGAATCAACCAAATCAATAGCTAGATGCATCGATAACAAGGAAAACCAGTTTTGCATTAACACTTAGACTCGACATTGAGGATGAAATTGCTTAGAGCCAAAGTATTGGTGACAGTGTTAGGGGCACAGAGGAAAAGTGTAAAGCTTTTCCCATGACATGAAGCTTACGCTGTTCAGTTTCCCCTTTTTACCTTAGACCCACAAGAGGTTTCAAATTAGAAAAATGTACAGGAACGGAATGCAAGAAGAGACCATATTTGTGAGAGGTAGAAGATGTGAAGCTGAAATACTGCAGCAGAAGAGGGAAACAAATATGAGTGTCCTAAATTTATTAGTGCATATTGTCACTTATCTAAAGCCTGTTCCAAAACATGGGTATTACCGTTACTATTTCCAGATGTTTTTTTTTTTAAAAAAAAAAAGAGTGAGCCCTGCTTGAACACAGGAGTCCCACAGTTAAAGGGATCCATCAGACAAGAAGAGAGTCACATTTTGATACTTCTGTTTGCAGACAATGTTTTCATGGACTCATACAGAAGAGGTTTAGCTCCAATACCACTTCCTTTCCCCTCCCCAACTCCCGCAGATGCAGAAATGTCTCTCCCTACATGTGGCCAAGCACGTAAAACCCAGCATTATGGGCTAGCTGCCCAAGTGACCGATTCTTACCTCCTGTAAGGAAAACTATACACACTGGAAAGAGTCCCAGGGACTAGACCCAAGACAAGCATTACCAGTTTGACCATGCTGACTGAAATGTTAGCATTTTGTTGATATTAGCATGTCATGTGCATGTCATAAACAGTTCTTAGTCCATGACATGCACATAATATACCTGCATTTAAAAAATTTGATCAAGTGCTTAACATTTTAAAAGTTATTTTATTGCCTGTTGTGCTATACGTTGTTTTAACTCTTAAAAATTTTCTTACTGTCTTCGAAGATGATCTCTACAATGAGAATTTCTACCTTGTAGCTACCAGCTAGATTAAAAATCTCTCTGATGGGGTGGGAATTTTTATCAATCTTCTTCAAAGCGGTTGCAATGCTGCCAACTCTATTCATCGTCCATCCACAGGCAGACATTGGGACTCCAGCTATTGACAGAAAGATCAGGACACATTCTCATTCTTAAAAGTACAGAAAACCCATCACTTGGTTGTATTTACAATTTTACGTTCAAACACTACAATTTAGTACCATTTTCATGATACTTCAGTGGGGTTCTGGTTCCTATGGTGTTATATTTCAGTTTCGTAGACTCACACAAAGAATCACTACGGTTGGAAGGGACCTCTAGAAATTTTCTAGTACAAACCCCTTGGTCAAAGCAGAGTAAAGTGCAACAAGGTTGCTCAACATGAAGTGTAACTGGACACACAACATCTCCAAGGATGACTGCCTGGGAACCAAGCCTGTGGAAAGCCACTTTGACAGTAATAAGGTGTTTGTGGGTTGTTTTTTTTTTTAAATTGTGCTTAAATGGATTTACTTCTATTTCAGTTCACAGCCATTGCCTCTTGGCCTTTCACAAGGTACCACTGAGAAGAATCTGGCTCCATATTCTTTACTCCCACCCAAGAGGCATTTATGTGCATTGATGAGATACACACAAGGTTAAAAAAAATCCCAATTTTTTCATCTTCTCCTCATATGACTGATGCTCTAGTCCCATAATCACCTTAGTACACCTTCAATAGACTCAATCCTGTATGTCCACGTCTCTTTTGTACTGGGGAACCCAGAACTGGACACAGTACTCCAGTTGTGGCCTCACAAAGGCTGGGTAGAGGGAAAGGATCACCTCCTTCAACCTGCTGGTGACATTCTTCCTAATGCAAGCCACAATGCTGTTGGCCTTCCTTGCAGCAAGAGCACATTTCTGACTTACATTCACCTTGGTGACCACCAGGACCGTCAGGTCTTTTTGTGCAAAGCTCCTTTCCAGTCAGTTGACCCCCAGCATGTACTGGCACATGGGGTTATTTCTCCTAAGGTGTGGGACTTTGCACATCCTTTTGTTGAATATCATGAGGTTCCTCTCTGCCCTCTGCCCAGCCTGTCAAGGTCCCTCTGAATGGTCAGCACAATTATCCTGTCTGTCAACCAATTCTCCCAGTTTTGTACCATCTGCAGACTTCCTGAGGGTATGGTCTGCCCCATCATCCACAAAATTAATGAAGATATTAAACAGTATTGACTCCAGTATCGACCTCTGGGGTACACCACTAGTGACTGATCTGCAGATGGATTTATGCCCCTGATCATAACCCTCTGAGCCTCACAATTCAATCAGTTTTCAATCTACCTCACTATTCACTTATCTAGTCCATACTCCATCAGTTTGTCTGTGAGGATGTTTTGCGAGACTGTCGAAAGCCTTAAAGTGGAGATAAACATCCCCTGATCATCTACTTGCATCCACAAAACAGTAATTTCATGCAGAAGCCTATTATGCAATTCAGGCATAATTTCCCCTTCATAAAGCCATGCTGACTAATCCAATCATGTTCCTATTCTTGATACATTCGGAAATGGTTTCCAGAATTATTTGCTCCATCACCTTCTCAGAGATCAAGGTAAAGCTGACTGGCCTGTAGTTTCCCAGATCTTCCTTCCTGCCCTTCTTCAAGACAGGAGCAACATTCACTTTCTTCCAGTCTTCAGGAACCTCCCTCTATCAGCACAACCTTCCAAAGATCAAAAGTGGCCACACAATGACATCAGCCCTCTTCCTCAGCATGTATGGGTGCATCCCATCCAGCCCCATGGATTTGTGCATGATCAGTTTGTTTACAAATACCCTAACCTGATCCTCATCCACCAACGTAACTCTTCCTTCCTCCAGACTTTGCCACTGGTCTCAGAGGCCTTCTCTCACTGGTCTCAGATTTGTGAAGACAAGTCTTACCAGTAAAGATCAAAGCAAAGGTGGCATTGAGCATGTCAGTCTTTTCCATGCCATTTGTCAACAGGTCCTCTTCCTCTTTCAGCATTGAGCCCACGTTTTTCTTGGTCTTCTCTGTGCTGCTGATAGGAAGCCTTTCTTGTTGCTCCTAAGGTCCCTTGCCAGATTCAATTCTAGGTGAGCTTTGGCATCCCTAACCCTGTCCCTGCACATTTGGTCTCTATACTCCTCCTGGGTCACTTGACCCTCTTGCACCTTGTGTACACTTCTGTTTTATGTCTAATTTCATCAGGAGATAATTGTTCATCCATGCAGGCCTCTTACTACCTTTGCTTGACTTCCTGCATGTTGGGATGGACTGTTGTTAAGCTTAGAGGAGGCAATCCTTAAGAAGAAAACAACAACAAAAAACCCCAAGCAGCTCTCTTGGACTATATCCCACAGCCCTCTTCCATGGAAACTTCTAAACAGGTCAAAATCTGCTTTTCTGAATTCCAGGGGTTGTGATCCTGCTATTTGCCTTGTTTCTTTCTCTCAAGATCTTGAACTCTGGCATCCCATGGTCAGTGCAGCCAAGGTTGCCCCTGCCTTCATATTCCTGACAAGTTCTTCCTCGACTGTAAGTCTCGGGCCCAGTAGAGTGCCTCCCTTTGTCAGGTCCTTCACCACCTGTGTCAGGAAGTTATCATCAATGCACTCCAGAAACCTTTTAGATTGCTTGTACCCTTCTGTGTTAACCTACCTTTCAGCAGATACCAGGCTGGTTAAAGTTGCCATGAAGACTAAGGCCTGAAAACATGAGGTTTGTTTCAGTTGTCTGAAGAAGGCCTGTTCTATCACTTCTTCCAACCTCCAGACTGATTGGCCAGATGAAAAATGCAGGCATTTTCTTTGCCAGGCAAATAGGGTAGTATTCAGTATCAAAAAGGTTCTTTGCTTTACATTTTTAGCACCTTTTATCTGTGGTTGGCAGAACACTCTCCATGCTTTGTATAAAACAGATATTTCCAAGTATTACTCTTCACACTTTAGGCAGAGCACAGAGTGTACATTGTTAGCTCCAAATACACTGGGTACAAATCATGGGGGTTTTTTTGTGGATACCTAGTGGGAAGGAGCTATTAAAATAGCCTAGCTGATGAATCACCTTTCAATGAATACAGCAGTCCAAACATGTACGTGACTTTCAGATGTGAAAAATTAACTAGGTGTCAGGTATGTAAAATGTCTCTCCTGTCACTCTCACTTTCATTTTTAAGCAGCAGAAGCTGTCCCACTGTGGGTGGGGAAAATAACTGAATAAAGAATATATAAAATTTCTCATAATGAATCTTTAACTTATGAGTACAGACATATTCATAGATTTTTAGAAAATTTATAGTAGTCAGCCTTTGAGCACCCCAAGACACCTGCTGCTTTGGAGCAGCTGAGAGACTGGCTGTCAGTCTTCTACCTGATGAATAGATATAGGAGTACATCACTATCATACTTTCTTCCCCTGGCTTTAGCTGTATTTCACTTCTGAAGCAGTTGGATAACTGTAATTTAGTCATTTTGGCTAAAAACAAGGGAGACAAGGGAGCAGGGAGGCCATGAGGAATAAGGACTGATGCACTGTCCACAGAAACCAGCAAGTCCTTCTTCCTCCGCCCACCCTCTTGTTAGTTCCTCCTAGCCTTCTAAGGCATTCATCTTACAAACAAGTACCTACAGCAGAGGTTGCATCAAAGCCTCCCCAAACTTTTCTGTCAATCTCTTCCCACCCTTTCCTGCTCTAAGCTACAAAACATTCACTTTCTGTCTCTATCCTGGTCCTGTTTTGACAGGAGAGCCTGCAGGACAGCCACCACCTCAGAATACCTTGA
The DNA here is from genome assembly GCF_000690535.1 of Cariama cristata. Taxonomy (NCBI): domain Eukaryota; kingdom Metazoa; phylum Chordata; class Aves; order Cariamiformes; family Cariamidae; genus Cariama; species Cariama cristata. Next base: position 41,824 of record NW_009611119.1, on the reverse strand, counting down.
AGCCTTCTTGTTCAGTTTCCTGTGGGTGGGACCCTTAGTTCAAGACCTCTTCAGAATCAAACATGGTTAGATTTGATACCAAGCCTTGCACAGCCTAGAAGGCTGAATGTCATCTGCAAATCGTTACTTTAATAAAGAAATTCAAACCAAGTTTCATTCAATTGGGTGTCTCAGAAGAAAAACTTTTCACAATTCTGCTGCCTGCTTTTTTCATTTGATCTGAATGTCAAACTGGTTTTAATTCACATATCATCTAGTTGGGGTCTACCCTTTGTTGCACTTTTTAAGCTCGCAAGTTCTCACTTGTGTCCCACCACTGGACACTGGAAATTTCAGAAGTATCATCTAATTGCACAGGCATTGCCATGAAAAACTTCACTGGTGCATAAAGTGGGTAAGTGAAGATTACTCTCGCCTAGCAGTGCCAATATCAAAAGTATTACAGCAAAGAGAATGAAGTTTTTCATTTTCCAAAGTTATAACTTTGAAAAAGCAAAGGAAGCAGAATGTTTCCCCCAACCACTCCTCCCCTCCTTATAAATCTGTTGTAGCAAAACTGAATATTAAGCCCCTGGGCTGTTATATGGTTTCTATATGCTCTCTTAGCGCTGAGAGCAGAGATATACTCTAAAAGAAAAGTCTGCTTTCTTGGGAAAAGTTATGATTGCTTGTAAGATACCAGGCAAGCACCCATAGTTTTATTCTAGAACTTTTCAGAATTAATTATCTTGTGCTAGCTATTCAGTCTTATCCAGTGTCACATATGTACACACATTGATAGTAATAAATAACAGCATGAATTTTCATGCCCTGATATCTAAATTTTGGCCATGACATGTATTTAAAGTACTTAATGACTACAGGAATTTCATTTTTAAAAAGTGTCAGCTTGTAATAGTCAGGACTTTGCCAGAAGAGTCTACAGGATAATACACCAAGAGAATTGGCCACAGGCCACACAACAGGCATCAACTACAAGTTTGTGTAATCTTGATTTCTAGCATAACCATGAGTCCATACTCCTCCACAGAAGAGGGGAAAAAAATGAATGAAAGTTTTACCAAATTGTAGAGAAATGCAGGGCTGTTTACTGCCACAGTACTGTAGGCTTAGATTTAGATCCAAGTAGGTCTACTTAAAGACTGCTTCATTTAAGTCAAGAGAAGTGTTGCCATATCTTCTGTGTGGTGCATTAAGTCTAAATTAAAATAGAGTGACTTATAGAGCGGATATGGGCTGATTTCAAAATTTATGGTTATTTGGCAGTGGTAACTAGTTGCATTATTTACATGTGCTTTGCTTAGTTAGGAAGAGATCATAGCAGCAGAGACCCCCAAAGGAGATGCAAGTGTGGCAGGGCAGATGTGTTATATGCACAGTCATATGATATAGGCTTGTAGTTTCAAAATAGTTTGAGTAACCGAGCAAAGCATGTGCTAAACAGAACCTCCCTCAGAGGGTAATTTGTCTCAAAAATCCCCAAATGGCATATTCGTCTTCCTTCTCCCCCCCCAGGCTTTCTCTCTCTGCCTTTTCTTCTCTGCTGTTGCATGAATTTAATTTTCTTTCCTCCCTCATCCTGTCATAAGCCTTGTTAACAGCTCTGCCAGAGCTCTTAAAACAGTATGCAAATGAGGCATCAGGGTCAGAAACAGTAGTAGCTCCTCATAAAGCTTTGGACATATCCAGTATTTCCCTCCTTAACATATAGAGTGAGAAAATTAGAACTGCCTGGTACTGCAATCCTTTGTTGATTATATCAGTGATGATGTCCCATCAGCCTAGTGCTGCATGAGCAGAATGACAGCATTCCCCACCTCCAAGTACCTGTACCATTCCAGTTATTGTCAAAACTGCTGATGTCCAAACTTAAGTGCACATAAGCGACATCCATAGAGCCAGTACTGCCACTGTTCTGCCCAGAGCCGACTTGGCACCCCCCCCCTTTCTCCTCATTTCTTGATACATGGCTGATGGAAGAATAAAATAAAATTTCACTTTTGATTATTTCAATAAAAATAGAAAAATTCAAACAAAATCTTTACATGAGGTTCCCAAATCAAGTGAGTACATTTCTCTTCCATCAAGTTTTCCTATACATAAACTCCAATGATAGCCCAGAAAACAACAAAAAATTTACTGTCATTACCTCCACTTAGGGGAGAACTCCTCTATTAATACGGAGAACAGCAATTCCAGGCACTAGAGAGTTACCATGTGATAAAGAATCACCATTATTTTTGCTTATGACCAACTTCATGGCTACCATAACCTCCTCCTGGTCTAAGAATTCCAAGTGATGGTTTTTTTGTTGGTTTGTTTTTGGTTGTGTAGTTTTGTTTTTTTCCTTTTTCTCTCCGAGAAGCAATTCAGAAGGTACAGATCCTGAAGCTAATGATGGAAGTGCTTTTTTCCATTCTGGCTCCTCTGGACAACCCAGGACATTACACATACTTCCCAACTACTTGAAAAGAGAGTGAGATAGTCTGGCAGCTCTGATACACTACTTCCCACACTACTGGGCATATACTGAGCAGCATGCAATCAGAAAAAGAAAAGTTCCAAGTGGACACACAAGATCAAAAGCCACACAGTATATCTGAAATAATTTGAAAAAAAACCCACTCAACGAGTATGCTGATGTAGATAAGGATTATCACACTTTTTTCTTTCTGCTGCATATATATCTTCTTACCGCCTAACCTGTTTCAGCTTGTTTCCCTGTTCTTCCTTGAGGCTTTCATATCATCATCTCTCAAGACTTCTGTTGCTTAAAGCTGAATTACCACAGAGATTCAACAGGAACCAAAACTCAAAGCCCTGTAATGCGCTAGTTGCAGCTGTTACTAAACCCACCATCTTTGTTGCTTCTTGTTCCCCACCCCTCCCACTTTGCCTCAGTAAAAGCAATTTTAGATTCTGTAAGGTATTAAGTGCTTTACTGCAGTATGTTGAGTTAGGAGAATCAAAGACAGCAATAGCCTGTGGCGCTACAAAGAAATAAAACTGTCAAGTCAAGCAAGGAAATTCAGACTTATCAAAATGATTTCTGAATCTTTTTGAAGAGATTCTTTTTCCATCGTCTACTCATGCTGCCTCAGGCACCTCGGTGGAGTCTAAAGATGGAACCAAAAAGCTCAACCCACTTTGACTGTCAAAAGCAAACACAACATCATCCTTACCACCTGAAGTTTTTCCCTTTATAAAGTACAGGTAGACAAAAAAGGCACAAAGGAAAAACATGTTTGGGGTTTTGTGGGTTTTTTGTGTTTGTTTTTTTTTTTTTTTTTGCTTAAAAATCTGCTTTTTGGCCATATGGAAATCAGGAATAATTTACTCTTTATTCCAAAACTACAGTTCAGCATTAAAACCGCTAATAAACAGATGACCATTAGGTTTTAACCAGTTAAGACCACTTGCTTCTTTTTCTACGTTAAAAAGGCCAAATTTTGCTCTCTGATACACCAGTGAAAATGCATGATACATTACTCCATTGATAGATACATTTAATTTCCAACTGCACAAAGGATGGAATTTGACCATATATTTCTAAGAATCTCTTCAACATTAGAAAACCAAACAGAAAAAAATTAAAATATAGTTTGCTTCATGAAAAAAAATACACAGTTGATAGTGTTGTTGCTAAAAGGACATTAAGAAAAGCCACACTTAATGTTATGCTTTCGTTTTTGAGCAGTTAGAACACAATTATGATAGAAAGTATGATGCCATTGTTCCACTCCTACCTGTATAAACTATTTATTAAATAGTCTCAGGTATGATGCTCATAATTTGATCCAACTTGTTCTAAAAGCAGTACAGACCCTCCCCATTGGCTTTAGGAGAGATAGCTTGGGCTTTTTTTCCTCTTTTGGCTTCAGCTTATGGATCAACAAAGTAGGTAAATGCACGTTCAAACTGCAAAATAAAGGGCTAGCTAAAATTACCACTGATCATTATACCTCTATGTAGTGTTTGTACAGTGCTTCGAAAATGATAAAGGACAGAGGCATTTCCACAGCAGAGTGTTACTAAATAACTGACTCTAATTTCAGACATTTAGAGTTTGTGATTGCATATCTGCTCATAAAAGCAGAACAGATCCCTACTGATCCTGCAGATTTACTATAGGTAATGGAAGCTCACGGCCTCCTCTTACTTCTTCATTTCAGGTAGGGAGAAGGGGGCATGAAAGAGCTGTATTGTTCTTATATCCCTAACTTAAAAGAGCATAACCTGTTTCCATACCTTATCCTTTAAAAAGGTGGGGGGCGGACAGGAAGAAAGGAAACAAAACCCAGAGCCAATGCTTCCAAGTGCTAAGAGTTGGAAAATGCTATGCTTCCATTACTAGTGTCTCTGTTGTGTAGAAACTCTGGGATAGACATTGAAATGAGGTCCTCTAGCTCCTTTGGTTTTACCAAGGCAGCCCAAAACGGGTGAAGTGGGAAAGGGTTGTAGGCAATTAGAGACAAATAAATACCTGAGAAGCACATGTGCATTCAGTCAAACAAAAAGCATTATTTGTGTCACCTGCAATTGTGCAGGGGCATTTCTCAGAAGGTTATCAGCCAGTAATGCCTGTTTCAAAGTTTAGTCAGCATCGGATACATCCAAGAAATGGATGGCTAAGGGTTGTAGTGTCACTGCTGTCATCCATTGCTTTGTTGTGAGATACATGCCACAGCAGGAAGTGTCAATACCTCCTTACTAGTAAATCTATGTTGGATTCACTGACCTTGTATGTTGCCTATACTGTTCCTCACTATAAGCTTGAATATAATTTTTTTTTCTTTACTTTTTTTTTTAACCACTCTAGGTATGTGCAAGTCTTGAGCTCTAGCCCAAACCTTTGAGGCCTTCCATGTAAAGAAGGCTTCCCTAGGGAGGAGCAAGAGCCTTCATAGCCCATAAAAATCCAGCTCAGGTATTCTCTCTGGAAGTAAGCCTTGCTGATTTTTTGCCTCAGACTGAGAAGTGAATTGACACTTGGTTGAAGACAGGTTTCACCAAAAATAAGCAACCATCACATAAATTCTTAGCTCTTGGTGGCAGCTGGGAGAGAGAGAAGAAAACAATGACTAACACCACCCCCACCCCGAGAATAAATCTACACTGGAATTGGCAGGCAGTTTTAGAGAGGGTGTTCTCTTACAGTACAAAGTCCTAATACAGTACGGACTTTATTTCCAATAGAACCTATAGGTGTTATCATAACATGACTCATAAGAGCAAGCAGGACAAAAGTTCAAAAGATAGTGAATGAATTTGTAATGGAGGGAATAAATATCAGGTTACACTGGATTTTCTACCCTTTATTAGAAGTAACATAATGCTCAACAAATCTCCACCAAATCACACAGCTAAACTGAAAATTTTAGTATATTTACAAATAAAGTAGAAGGAATTCTAGGCCCTCCAGAGAAAAGCTTGAAATCATGAATGTAATACAGGGAAAAAAAAGACAACAGTCAAAAGCCATAGTTTATTGGGCTGTTTATTTCTTAACCTAGTTTTTGTGAACTTGTGAAGTTATAATTACTGCAGAGTTTAAAGCACTGATCTATCCTATATACTTACTGCAGTGGGGCTTTTGTGTTATTTTTACTAAAACAAGTGAAATTGCATGAGAATGTACTATTTGTAACTAACTGCTGTTTTCACAGTATATAAATCAAAAGCCTATAAATTACTAGAAGTTACAGTTTCAAGAAGATGACTTTAAAGACATTCATTTCAGTTTTTAATACATCAGCTGGTCAACTGCTTTTAGAAACAGTTTTAATTTGGACAGCGCGCACTGTTTAAGAAAAACAGTTTGATATCATTGCCAAGACTCTGGATGGACACGTATTTGCTTATACAAGCCATTTCAAACCCAAACAACTAAGGTTAAATGTTGACATAGCCATAGCCCCAACATCTAAGAGTTTTACTATTGACTTTCCCAGTGGCAAGCTTAGAGGAATACCAAATGGTTTTCGCAAATCACCTCTGCCTTCAGAAAACTACACTATTGCTATTCAGATGTGAATCTGTCCAAAGTTCAAGGTGATTTGATTCCCATGATTATTAATTGCAATCTTTCATGAGGCTGACCACAGGAGAAGGAAACAGTGGAAGAGCTCTGTCAAGGAAATAAAGCAGAGACTATACCTTGGGAACTGTATTGTCATTTCATGAATGCTTGTGTCATGAAATGTTCCCTTTGGAATGTATTTCCTTGCAGCATGCATGAGACTGGAGAGAAAAAATGGGCACCTTAAATATTCATTAGTACAACCAGGTGCTATTTTGTCAAGGTCAGCAGAAACAATAGCAGTATGAATAATAACCCCCCAGCCCCTCTGCAACATGAACATCTACATATACACATGCAAAAATAACATCCCCTTGAGCTTTACACCAAACCTATCCACTTGTGCTAGGTAACAGTTCAATTTTAAGGTGGATGACGGAATTTCCTCTGGGAGGATAATCTCCAGACAAACATTCACAAAGTCCCTACAAATCAGTTGCTAGCTCTAAAAGACAGCTCATCTCCCAGGATTAAAACTAATGGGGGAATAAGAAACCAAAAGAGAATGATTAGAAATGCCATCTAGTTAGTCTAGAAATCATGGTTTCACCTGATTATTTCTGGTGAAGCCACCATCAGATCTGCACAAGGAGGCCACTTGTCCAAATACCATTTATGACTGAGACTGGAAGTATGTGCTTAGCACCAAAACCAAAATGTAGTGAACAGTTTTACATCCCTGGGAGGGGAAAAATCCCATGTCAGGAATAAGTATACAACCGTAATGAAAAAAGCTTATTAGAGAGAATCTTGTTGCTTGGTATTTAAAGCCACAAAATGTGCTTTTAGATTAACAATATAATATTATAGACTACCACCACCCCCAGTTTTGAAGGCAAAGACTGCTAAATCTGTATTTTAACAGGTTGGGACCAACATCATATGGAAAGCACTGTCTACATCACCAGAGTAGCAGTTTTCGACAGAACAGCAGTGGTGGGAAGTAGAAGCTGCTGGAGGTGTTTTTAAAGGATAGTTGATGTACCTATTGCAGTCTTAAGCAACTGGTTCTATTCAGCTGCCTCTGGCACAGCCCTTCTAAGTGCCCAGGAACAGGTTTCAAATTCTGTTCCTGCCACTAACTGTAATTATATGAATATATCATCCCATTATGGCTATTTAATGTTTTGAAATGTGTGATATCCTGGGACTAATGCACCTATGTGCTAGAAGTACAGAATAGCGTATTACAGAGTGTACTATTGGTCTGCAATTCAGCTTGAATTTACTATTGCCAGTTTTTCCAGACTTAAGAAAAAGTGTTCTAAAGGATGAATGTCCTGATTTATTCCCTCTACTTAGGACCTCAGATCTGCTTCTGCTGTAATTAATCACTCCAAAGACAACAAATGAAAACAGGTTGTAGCTGGTATTCAACGTAAAAAGCAACTACTTATGATAAGATGTGCATTAGCAATGGGAAGGATGATTATTTCCATTTTACAGATGTGGAAACTACTCCATGCTCAAGATATCGTGTAGTTGGGAAAAATGGAAGCAAAACCATGCACTCCCAGAATCTACACAAAGCTGTAGTTACCCCAGGGCATGACCTTATATTGCTCTAGCAGCATTGGCCTTGTGCAACCAAGACAAACTTCTGACTACAGTTTCATTTGTGTATACATTGCTACTAAGTCATTTATGAAATATTTATTTGTACTAATACTACTAGCTCATTTTATTTTTCTGCAAAGAAACAAAAGGTATCCCCTTAAATGGCACCTTTCTACCAAGAGTCCTTCCTCTCCTTCTGTCTGACAAGACTCGACTCTTAGGACAAAGCTTATCAAGAACAGTAAATCTTAGCTAAGTCCACATACATACAGACTCACAAGAACTTGCTCCTGAAGTATATCCCAAATAAAATACAATTAAACAAAATACAAGAACAAATTATTTCTACTTGCAAAGATCTGCATATACATAATAATTCCTAAGAACTACTTTAGAAATTAACTACATATTCTTTATGCATGAGCACTCCTTGAGGCTGAGTACTCTACAAAGTAAAAGAATTTAAAAAAGAAACCATCAAATATCTTGAATACACATTGACACAATAAATCAAGCTAAACATGGAAGACACTGATTATCACCCTTAAAATTATGTTAATTAAGCAATATTAACTCTAACCAATATGCATTGTCACAGTCTGATATAACAAAACCACTGTATTTTTCCCCAAGTCTATATTCATTCGTACAGTGACAAATCCTTTCTTTCTTTTGAAACTCCTTGGAAATCAGTAATTTTTAGATCACTGCAGTTAATAGCCTTAGGTTATTTATTTTTTTTAATGGCAACTTTTTTTTTTTTTTAATGTTATACAAACAGAAAGCAACATAAGCATAGACTGGATCTTCCATCAAAAGTAAAATTAAGCAGCCTGGTAAAAGTTATCTTGCCACCCACATCTCAAATTGTAGTTGGTGAGGATCTTGCTTGCATTTAAGATATGTGTGTCGAATCCCTGCTACCCCCAAATCTTTGAAAACAGCTTATAAAGATAATGAAACCAGTTTGACTACTAATGAAATAACTGTTGTGGGCTCAGAAGTTCATGCTGATAAATATACAGCTATCTGATACTTACGAAGTAATGATAAACTCTAGCATGCTCTCTCTTCCACATCCTACTAAAAAATTTTAAAAAATGCCAAGACCATCAGCAATAGTGAGAGACTTTTTTCCTTTCAGCACCAATTATTTTTTGTTAAAATTTTGAAATTTTTTTTCAAAATAAATTCAAGATTTATCACTTAAAACCAGCATATGCCAGAATTAGCAAGGGAAAAGAAATCTGATAAAGCAGCATTTAAACCCTAGATACTTTAAGAATGAAGATGCTTTCAGATGAAAATCTTCAAAATGACACATCTTTCATAACTTTTCAAGGCATCACTTCAAATAACCACTTTTTTTTGGTCATATGTTCTAAACTTCCTTTATCATTTCAAAGAATAATATTTTACAATTGCCAAAACCAAAAAGGAAAGGTGATAATCCTACTTGACATTGCTCAAAAAAAATCAGTACTTCCTAAGTCTAAATTAGTGGATACATACAAAAAGACAGGGAAAATAAAAATACACTCAATATTTTTCCTCTAACAGGGAGACTAGTTCAATGACATAATAAAATCATTTAACCACTGAGTTCAGAAAACAAATGACAAAGAACATGAAAAAAATCCAGTATTTTGTAAATTGTTGAGTTTGCTCTACATTTTTCCCCACTCACTTTAGCTCCCCTCCTCCAACCCAACATGTCATTTCTCTCCTCATTCCATACACTAATTTAGCTGCACAAGTTGATAAGCATGTCTCATATAAATAAGAAACCATTGCTTTAAAAATGCATTCAAGCTCAAGGACAGGTCCAAATATTTGCTTCAGCCATAAGGAAAAACTGAATTCACATTAAGGTACAATTTTCACACAAGCTGTTGTTAAGTCTTAAAAAACACTTCACAGTGTTCTTCTGGATCAAGCCTACCCACATGTACTTGAGCTTTTTTCAGAGCCAGGGGAAAAAAAAAAAGGGAGTTCAGAATCAATCTAAGTAATTTCACTCAAAATAGATAAGGGGAAGGAAGCCTGTACTCCTCAACAACAACTGCAGAACACAGGCATACTTACTTGTCAGCTTCCAAACTTCAGTCAGTTCCAACAAGCTCCCAGTTTATACAGTGAAGTGGCAGCACCAGCATCTTGCTGCATTTGGAAGACACCAACATTTCATGCATAATGTAACTACTTACATTATGTGTGAGGAAAGTGTAAACCACTAGGGAGTACCAAGTTCATTTCACCATAGGAGGAAAGCAACCCACAAGACAAGTAGCTTGAGCCTCAAATTGTGTTAACAATCCCTGCATTCTCATGTTTCCTATATAGCTTCCTACATGGCAAAGGTCAGATGACCCAGTCCCAGCAGATTTCATTTAACCAGGGTGGAGCCAAGAGCCTTTGTGGAATAGGCTCATCTACTTGGCTTCAAGGCACCCAAGGTTGATTGATTATTTTTTGCCACCAATAGAAAAAACCCTGAGAAGGGGCTTAGGGGTTAGAGTTGACCTAAGCAATTAGCTCCAAAAAGGCACACAAGAGTCATGTTTCTGTGAGTCGTTCTATGAGGAAATTTTGCACTGAGCCTGAACTTTGTCTATGGTGAATAAGTGAACTTAAAGGTAAAATTGTCATCATGGATTTTTCTTTGTCTAGTAATAACAGGTAAAGAAGACAGCAATCAGAATTACTTTTCTTGACACTAGTGTTTAGATTTGCTTTTCTGAGATCTCTGCTCTGAGACTTGGAATATTCTTGGCATTTGTATACTGCAGAACTAGAGATCTACTTAAAGAAAAATGAAACAAACAGTGCGGCACAATTATATAGTTATTAGGAAAAGTATTTCACTTAAGTCAGTATTAAGAAAAAATTCTGAAAAATCAAATAGCTATTCTGTAGAAACAAGATACCAATCTATTTACATAAATTACTAAGCTTGAGCATGGGGCAGATTCAACTGAGGAAAACAGGAGTAAGTGGCAGATTACTGGAAAAGTGGTTCATCCTAAGGCAATTGTGCAAAAAATGATGACTCTCACCTCAATATAGCACCCTGTTTAAGTGTTTTGCAGTTCTGATATGGGAAGTATACCATCAAACATACTAAAATCCACTTAGCTGCTGAAGTACCTGAAAAGACAGACGGTAGTCTGAATATGCCTTCACCAGAATTACATCAGCAAGAGATGAAACCATGTGGTGATCTATACCTCCAAAACATGATTTGGTTACATGCTCTGCACCAATGAACCTTAGTTTGGATTTTCTCTGAAGATAACAATTAATATTTGCATGAATTTGACAAGCATTCATACTGCTTCTGGACTATTTCAATTATAAGAGATGATGGGAATGTGTGGCTAGGAGGAGAGACTTCAAGAAATTCTTCAGTTCAGCCCCCTCTCAAAGCTTCTCTCTCTGCCTTCTGGCCAGAACCTACAGGATAACTTTGTTGTTACTCTATTACATTACCTAAATCAGTTTGCACAGTAATTACTTTGCCGAGCATGTACCTTCCAGAACAGCAACTCAGGGCAAAAGGGGGAATAAGACTACATCAGACTATTTCTCTGTCTTCTACAGTCGCCCCAGATGAAAGTCATTATTCGGGCCACAGCAGTGGCCTTTGCTGTTGCATGACCTCCAGGAAACTTTCAGTGTTCAAACAGCACAGCTGTGGTGCTTGTAACAAGCTGCAAGAGTATGTATAGAAATGTGCTGTGATATGCTGGATACTGTTTCTGGTTTGAAAAGAAGTGGCCACAGATCCTCAGCTGACACATTGATTATAAAGGCTCCATTCCCTGTTGTTGAACTTTTGATGTTTTTACAAATTATTAAACAGCATGTAGGTCTCAGGGAAATGCAGCATCAATATTATCCAAGAAACAAAACAAAAAAAGATGGTTTCTGTGATAGAAAAATGTTACACAAAAGTCAAGTTTTTTGTAATTTATTTTTTTTTTTCAGAGAAGAAAGTCAAGAAAGTTAGAAACGGCATAAGGGTCTAGAGGTGATTCAAATTTGTAAAGCTTTTGTATAATGAACAAAGGCATCTGCAGTTTCATTCTCCTTACTGATTTAATGACTACCTGGAGAATGAATACAATACTTTTTTAGGTTCTTGGCTTTTGTCTTTAATGCAGTTAGCCAAAAAGTGAACAGCTCTGCAAAGAAAAAGCAGGTAGCTTTGATTTTGTCAAGAAAGAGACCTTTTTTTTTTGACTAAGCCTTACATAAATCACAGACATGCTAGCTTACTTTTTTCTTAAGAGTCCCACTGCTGCCAATGCTGCCTGCACAGACTTCTTAAAATTGTGTCATGTGCAGAAAACTTGGCAGTATTCCACTCCAGAGCAAAACAACTGGCTTACCTAAGTTTTCTCCATATAGTCATTAGTAAAAGCATTTTAGTGAGTAATCATTACTATTTGAGGTAAAACTAATATTAATCCTGTCTAACAGAGCAGTATTTCTTCTTGCCTTCCAGTAATCTGAATCTTAAACACATATTAAAAAGGTGAGAAAATCCATTCCGCTGTGGTTTTGGTGAACTCCTCTACCTTATGTGTATTTAGAAAGGATATATTGAATTATTTTTGTTTTAATGATACAGATTCAAAAATAAATTTTCCCTGTAATGCCGTGATGATCTTTCTGTAGAGATGTTCTGCTATCTAACACAGCTTTCCATGCTGAAGTTTGATACACCAAAATACGAAATGCTTTACACTGCTTTTAACATACTGTATGCTAATTGATTTTTAGAAAGTTTTGTATTTTTCTAGCATCCAATCAAACTGCGTGGTGAACTAAACAATTTGAGGTTTGAATACCCCTTCTTTGTATACTCTTGTTGCTGCATAAACACGTTGAGTTTATGTTCCATAATCGTCACCTCTCAGTATTTCATTTTTTATTGACTGGCAAAATAAATTTAACCTGGAAATGAACAGAGCGGTGAACAATGACTCCTAAAAGCTAAATTTAGATGAATAGATATGCTCTGGCAGGGGGGCTGGACTAGATGATCTCCAGAGGTCCCTTCCAACCCCAAACATTCTGTGATTCTGTGAATGTAAAATTTTGATCTCCTAGTGCTCCCCTCGGAAAGTGAACATAGCAGTTTCTATTCCATATCTGCAGTAACATAACTTACTGGTTTGGTACATTTAATAGTTTTCATAGTGAAGTGTTCTACTTTAAATTTCTAAATGTATGAATTCAAATATTTTCTCATTCCTTTCTGGAATCTGCTTAATGTTTTTTGTTACTATTTTGTGTTAATGACTGCCATCACTACTTTTCCTGATGTGCAACTATTTGCCTTACATCAGCATTCCCAACCAAATTGCCCTACTGTGTGCTATGAGAAATCTTCATTCTTTGGTGTTCAAAGCTGAAGGTGAGCATCTATGGCCAGATTCTCAGTGGCATCTGTGCATCAATTTCCAAGGGTGTTAGGTGAATGAACACAGCTGACAAATTCTATCAGGGACCTTTCAAAACCTGACCCTATGACCCCTGACTACAGCATTTATTTAGGTTGCATACAAACTATACACATATAAACATATAAACTCCTGGGTCCTGATCCACTCATCATTCATGTCAAGAACTTGGCAAAAAGTTATGATTTTTATTTGGCTACATGCATGCATTTCTGTTTTCTCAGTTCATGGGAAGACTGGCTGGCTTGGGGGAGATTGTGTGCACCTGGCTCTTAGGCTGCAGCCAAAATGTTCATTGTTCATCTAGATCTGGAAGTTGAGGTGGTCAGAGACTCCAAGTTCAGATACAGTTTCAAATTACTCAGGGCCAATCAATTTTTGTGTTCCTCACATTAGCTGTTCTACCTTCTCTTCAGATACAAGGACATGCACCTCTGTCACGTTTCTTCATTGGTAAATAAGCCAGGATAAATTAAAGCCCCTTTCTTCAAGTCAGTAAGACTCCTGCCTTTGGTTTCATGAAAAATACAACTGGAGGTAAGCAGCATTCCTTCTCTATATAGTCAAATTTCATTTCCCTTTTGAAGCTTTAAAAGGAAGTAATAAAAAAAGTAAAGGCGTAAAACACAGTACCTAAGGCATAGGCTACTTTTGAGCCTGCAGCATACTCTAGGTATGAAATTATCATTTCAAACAAGTATAACAATACATAACATGAAATGTTCCAGTACTCTCTCCATATCCAATTGCCTAGAATACTTTGCAATCTGCCAAAGGCCAGAAAAGTGTGATCTTCATTTTAAGATTGTACGGCAAAAAAAAAAGAGGCGGGAGGGAAGAAGAAAAATACTAAGAGAAGGAACGTTTCTACTACCTCAGTTTTATGAATCTTCAATTCCTTCTGGAATACCTTAAGGTATTGTAACAAAAGGTGATGCTGCAGCAGGTAGACCTGAACTGCTCTTGAGTCCAGGCTGGAAGACATTCCTCTCACTGAAGTACAGCGGAGCCCACAAAGTGCATAGGAAACAGTGCAAAAATATATATATTTACAAGTTAATTTCACATGTTAGTATTATTTACCTGTCTGCTCTTGTGTTCAGCACTGAGTCTATTTTCAGGGGAACACATAATGCAACAAATGGCTGGTTGGATGACTGACAAAGTAACATTAAAAGTTTGAGCAATTTGTATAGAACCAAGTGTACAGCACCAAGAACAGTACATTCTCCCCAAAGAAGACATAGAAACTACCTGTTGCTTCTCAGGTTTATAGCTGCTTTTTTTTTTTTTTTTTCACCTTAAAAGGTTAACATCAGCTGGTTTAGTACATTTTATACGTGTTTACCAACATTCTCCTCTCCAGTTTCCAAGTGGGAGTGCAACATGTTTCATTATAGCCTTAGATCAGAGCGCTGATTCTAACATGATGATTCTTAATGCAAATTTCCAGAGCAAACAGAAGCAAACCAGGCCTGTCTGCTTTGAACGAGATGCAGGTAGCAAACACACGTAAATAAGAAAAATAAACTTTCAGATAATTCTCATTGTCCAAAAGCTTTAAACTGGTTGAATCCTTAAAAGTAAGTTAGTTAATGTAAACTCAGGTTGCATCACTGAATTTGAAGTAGTGACATGCACTTGTATCATTTCAGAGCCTCAGTCATGGTTTATATTGGCACTGCCTCTAACTTCGTAAGCGTGAAAGAGAGAAGCATAACTTTCTGCTTTGTTTCTGGCTGAAGGCAATGAATGTCACTGAAAGGAATTTTTCCTTTTGGCTGTTACTCCTGGCTGGCACTATGCCAGCACAAAGCAAAAGCCTCGGAAATAGTTCTGTATGCCTTTGTGGGTGTAGGTGAGTTATGCTAACACAGGTTACACACAGGACAGCTGTAGGTAGATGTTTCCTTGCTGTGTTCACACTGAAGAGTAGGAAGAGAGCTTCTGTAACACAAGAAATCATCTTATGAGGTTCCTTAAAATAAATTTTTAGTTCTTGAAATGATCAAATCTTTTTTGGCTGCTAGGCCTTCACAGACACACAAGTACAAACATCCGCCTTGAATCCAGCCAGCTATATAAGCAGTTCTGTTCATCTCAAAAAGAGCTTTCTGAAAACCTGGCAGACACTGGAAGGGAAGCGATGTTGTATCAACGAGAAATTACGTCTAGCTTGCTTTTGTTATTTTTCTATTTGTTTTGTTGAAAGCAGTAATGTCTTTTCTTATCCTAATTTCACAAACAGCTTCTGCATACGCAAGCCTTTTTCTACATGTAACGCAGAGCTCAGGAAGACGCTGGTCATAACATTTTGCATCCTTCAGCCCAGTTATAGTAAAATAAACACCCAGATAGGGGCTTTCACAGTCCAGTCATACTGAGGACAGCGGTGAACTCCTTCAGTAACTCTAATTTGAAGAATTCGATTTCAAACTACACAACAACTTCAACTGTTGAGACCTTGAAGGTGGTATGGATGCACGTTTATCTCAGCAGATTCCATTACCATAACAAAGAAAACAAAACACCCAAACCCCGGAAAAAGGCTAGTTCCTAGTTCTTCCTGCAGCAAAATTTGCGGATGGTTAGTACCTTAGTTCATACACCTACCTTGTTCTCTTAAGAATATCTAGTTCCCTGGTCATTTTGCCTTCTCTCTCAGCATGTCAAATTTCCCTTGCCTCTAATAAAAATAGCCCTGAAATCACAGAGGGGAAAAGCCATAGCTTACGCTCTTTCCTGTAAATTCCCACTTCAGATCCTTTTGTTCTTTATGAGTCATCATCACTTATTACTTCAGTTGCCCTGCAGCTCCTGGAACTCATGCAAAAAACTTCCCAAAGTTACGCTTAGGTCATTTGCTGATATCATAGACACTTTAACAACCACTTCAAGCAGCAATTCACTTGACCTAATGTGTATATCAAAATAAAAACAGCTACTAGTGGACTTGGGAAAAAAAAAACCAACAAGTTGTTTAAATTAAAAAGCAATGTTCCAGGCTCCTTCAAGAAAGGAAACTTAGGCTTTAGCCTGAAGCAACTGTCTATAGAGACAAGCTAGGAACTAGTTCTTTTTAATCCAGAGTCCATTTTAACAACTTTAAAGCTAAAGAAATGGTTGACTGCTCTGTTGAATCACATTCCAGGAGGAAAAACCCTTGTTCGTGTTAAAGTTAAAAGTATGTAAAAAAGTAAGTAAAAAACCAACGAACTTTATGTCTCTTCTTAATGGAGAGCAGGAGGGAAGGCAGGCGGGCAGGAGGCTACAGATATATGAAAGGGCAGGATAACTTCAAAAAATACATTGCGTTGCTACAAAATTACTTTGTTTAGAGTATTCCTGTCAATGGACACTGTTTTGCAAACCAACATAAACTAGGCACGCAGAGTTATAAAGCGTATAACTCATTGTTTAGCGTGTTTCTGCAGACTTCAAACTTTGTGAGCCAGCCATGCTGAGATCAGAGTTTGAGACTCAAACTGTGGCTTCGGATATGCTGTGCACCACGGAATTATTGTTTAGCGTGTTTCTGCAGACTTCAAACTTTGTGAGCCAGCCATGCTGAGATCAGAGTTTGAGACAAACTGTGGCTTCGGATATGCTGTGCATCACGGAATTTCTACCCTGTAAGATAGTTTGTTTAGGAAATACGGACTCTCTGGCCACTTGACTTTTAAAGTCTGTAAGTTCCCATCCCAATGTCTATGTTGGGTTTAATTCCGTGGTTTCAGAACAGACAGTTCTAGGCAGCCCCAAACACTCAACTATCACAGAGTTTTGGTTGAGGCTGCCATTTTTAATAATCAGTTGCAAGAATGAATTTGCTTCTGTTGTTGGGGTGTTTAGGATGTTTAGGAGACATACTTCCAAGCTGTTCCTCTGCTGTTGTGACAGTCAGAAACTTCTTTTAAAACCGAATGCAGGAGTTCCTGAGGTAATAACCTGAATCAGCACAGTGGAACTTTGAGCACAGGTAACTACATCAGGCATTATATAACATGGAATAAAATAAAGAGAACTGATATTGCTGTTCCTTGTATAGCAGGCAGCAATCTACTTTTTCCCCAAAATCACACAGGATTCCCTACCCTGAGAAAGCATGGTATAATAAAACTTCTACTAGGTAAGGAAGAATACTTCATAGGTTGCTATTTCCTTCCTCTTTCTACACAAACTAATAGCCAAGGCTTCTGACAATTCAGTAGTGCTCCTCGCAATGGACAGTATGATACAGTCCTTAGTCACATTTTTAACTGGGGAAAACCAGAACTATGGAGTCACTGTCCGGCAAAGGATGATTCAGGAGGATTTTTTTTTTTTTTTAATTTTTTTTTTTTTTTTAAATCCTTTGAGTTTAGGGCAAAGAAGAAATATTATAAGGGTGGAAAGAGACAGAAGGAAGGACTTCAGAAGCTCCCGAAAGTGAAATACAGTTGCTGTGCTGTTGCTAAATAACTGCTGTATCATAGGCCAGAATGGCATTTAAGCAATCAAAACCTTTAATAGATTCTTTTCATTACACTGATGGAATTAATTCAGATGGAAAACTTTAATTATTGAGGCATTGTTATTATTGGTACTGGTTGAAGTGTATTTTTTAAGTAAAACTTGAAAAACTGTAAACACTGAACTAAAATTGAAGTGGTAGTTTAACCACTTCGAGGTGGCTTAGAAACCAACCTCTGAAACACAATCCCAGCTTGACTGTTTTGTTTACACAGGTAGTGATAAAATACTGCTGTTTGAGTTGCTTCCTATTCTGTTACAGATGCAGTTTGTTCCATAAGTTTTCAGATTAGGAGCAGCCTAACTTCTCTCTGTACATAGAAGTGCTGTGGAAAAAGTATGAAGTTGTTAAACTTGAATGTTCCAGGAGATAGAAATAGCAGTCCCTACTAGCAAAAACTTGTTGCTCAACAAGAACGAACTCATGCCCTTATACGGTGCTGCAAATAACTTCTTTTTCAAGAAGGTAAAGCTTTTCAAATTGCCAAGTGACGTACTCACTCTCATGGCTAGGAGCTCTGTCCGGAAAAAAAACAAAAATCCAGGCCCAGAGTAGTAATACCATTGTTGCGTCCTGTTCCTGTAAACGTTAAGGAGGAATCACATGCTCGTTCACAAAAAAAGGAATAGAAATATGCACCACATGGGAATTAACCATGTTGCAGGACAATTCCAAACCTTAAAAGTTTCAGAAATTATGCAGCTGTCTACATAAATGGAAGTTTATTTTATATGTTCAGAATGAATCATTAAGAGCTGGAATAGATACACGTTTACTTATCACATGCTAATACTGATTACAATGAAAGGATTCAAGAGGAAACAAGATTACTGTAAATCCTTAATTTCTCCTGTCTTCATCCATTATTCTCCAGGAGCTCTTAAAAACCATAAATACTGGTCAAATGTGTTCAATTACATTCTTCTATTAAATAAATTAAATGTTCACATAGTACCATAAGCATATATATCACTTCACTATCTATTTAGGACCAGATTCTGACTAAGATCCTGCATTTCAATAACAGTGGAACAATATGGCCTAAAGTATATTAAAATATGCCAATATCTATACAAATGTTTAAATGTCTCCCAGTCGTCAAGAGCATATAGTCTAAGTGATTGCACATCTAATGATAGCAAAGGAGTTACAGTGCTGATAGACAGATAGGTACAGATAGATACTCTGTGACTTCTTCATGTTGTCGCTTCACTCACAAGCACTAGAGACTTGTATAGTGTATATATTTAGGAAGATTAATCTATTTTTTACTACTTTGTTACAATTCAGAAAACTAAGTTTATGAGCCCAACTCCCACCTTTGAGAGAAACAGGTATCTAAGTTAACTGTCA
This sequence comes from Cariama cristata, assembly GCF_000690535.1. NCBI lineage: Eukaryota > Metazoa > Chordata > Aves > Cariamiformes > Cariamidae > Cariama > Cariama cristata. The sequence continues at coordinate 22,854 of NW_009611119.1, read as the reverse complement.
AAATTAAGCATGAAATTACCTCCCTGCACTGCTGCCACCGATTATATTCTAATAAAATTAGCTTTTAGCTAAGCACATCAATACTGGCGTACAAAGCATTTCTACCCATAGGTCACTAACTCCAATCTGTACAAGTTCGAAAGAAAAAGCTGCTGTATGTAAAAGTGGTGGTCAGCGTTCGGTTTCAAGTGAGTGGTGGTTGCTATGACAATGCTGCCACGACTTTTTGCCTAACCTTAGAAAAGAGTTCAAGGATTGAATAAATACTGACACCAAGTTCTCCACTTTCCCAAGTAAGTGGTCCCCAAAGGTTGGGGAGAAGTCTTACTTGTGGAACAGTTTCAAGAAATGCAACTGCAGCTGTCTGATATCTGCTCTGTGAATAACCACAGGTTGAATTTCAGCATCCAAGTCTGTCAGTAGCATTAAAAATTATACTCCAGTAAAACAAAAAAGTCCTTTGTAAGCAGCTTCATGAAGAGCACTAAAGACTGAACACAGATCTTAAAATGCCTTGATGTTTGTCTTATTAGCTTAAGAAGGACATACATTGATGCTTCAAGTTCCCATTCCCTTTGTGTGAGTACATAGGAAACATGAGTTGTCTCCTGCTGTTATTTTGATGCCAGCTACTGAATTAAACAAAGGAAGGGAGGGGAAGGAGGAAAGGAAGGCTTGCAGTTAATTCTATCCTTGTATACAAACATGTACTTCTCTTCCTGCTTAAATTTGGAAGGAAGTCCTTTTATACACAGCATGCTTCCTTACAGCATTCCCAAAGAAGAGACAAAGAGACATTTTTATTGGAAAAGAATCAGTTACATTTTCCAGGTCCTATTACACCTAAGTTGACACTGGAGCAATAAGTCCCCCTTGAAAGAAGCAAGGACTTTAGTAGTAGAAATGACCGTTGCAATGTTGCAGTTGGAATGGGTTTGGTGGTACAGGCTGCAAAGTTCCTTCACTCACCTCTCAGTCATAGAGACTGACGGACGTGCTTTGTTTAGTAAAACAAAGGAGAGATTGGCCCAGGAGAGACTGGCAATGCTCACTTCACTGTACATCACATCAACATATAAATCTTTAACAGGAACTATCTAGCAAAGAGCTAGAACTATGTTCACCACATGTTCCCATTTTCTTGTTTCTTGTTTCCTCTAGATGTCAATCCTGCAAAGACATTGATAATTACCTGCATGTAAGTGGCCCAGCCTAGGCTTATCCACATAGTTGGAGTATATCACATAAAATTGTTTTGTAAGGTTAGCTTGTAACACCCACTCATGACTTACTGCAAATAATGTAACAGAAAGGACTCAATAGGGGCTCCTAACTCCTATCTGTAAAGGGAACTTGCGGTCCCAAAAGTTTAAGTCACTCTTGAAAACTAACCACAGGCAGCTTTCGAAGTCTGAGTCAAGATCTTCATGAAGCCACATTGTCAGAGACTGGTGAAATTCTTTAGAACATGAATGTACAATGACTACAATCTTTATTAGGGGTACAGAGCAACGTATGTGGTTACAGAAACCTAAGATTTCCACAGCTGTTGGAGATTTGACGTTTTTCAGAGTCTTCAAAACACTACATACATAACAATTTCTACATATTTTAAAATGAGCTACACTTACTTTCAGTGTATTACTGATTCAAGATCACGAGTCACTCATCTTCACTGAGTCTTAGATTTCCAAACACAATAAAATTAAAAGCTCTTAAGTATTTGCCTTCTAAGTTGTATATACCTATCCTGAAAATGATGCATCCATGATGAAGTGTTTTCTAGCATGCAGCACTTTGACCCAAATACTTGGTGGCCCAATTCAAGGAGAAAACCATGCACAAGCTCATTCCAAGACCACATAAATAAATAATAGGAATCAAAACGCAAGCAGGAAAACATGCCTGGGCATTGAAAGTATGCTTTGAATCCCTGGTAGAACAAAAACATGTTCCTATTCAGCTGCCACCATTTCCTGCTTCTGAAAAGAACCTCTCCATCCACTAATAGTCCATTGAATGTAAGCATCCCAGGATCTGTATCTGTATCAAAAACTTGTATCTGAGGTGCCTACCAAACATGTGAGTTACAGTGGTAAATGTCCCAAAAAGAGGAAGAGAGAATGGACTATCAATCCAACTCCTGATGCTGGTTGATGCAGACTCTTACTCAATTTAGCAGAGGGTATAAGCTCAGTTGTAGAGACAGTTTGTTAATAATACAAACCAGCAATAACATAGAAAATAAATTATTACACAAATGGCTTACAAATGGAATATAATCTGTTAAATTAATATATCTATGAATACTCAAGTAAAATGTATTCTTTAATAGAATGTACCTCCTTTTAACTGAATCACATTCATGGTTTATGCCGTACTTGCCACGATTCTTCTTGCAAACTAGTTACTCATCTGACAGAAAAAGTTCTTTGGAAGAGTTTATAGATGATAATTATTTGTTACTAGTGAACTTCATGTCAGTTGCCCTAAATATTTCCACCTACACTTGGAGATTCAGTATGTTAGTCTCTAAATTAAATGCAACACAGTTGAAATGTGAAAGAAAAAAAAAAAAAGATAAAAAAAACCAAAATGACTACTCTTTCTTCCCCTGAGTTTAGATCTGTTTCACAGTTTTTGTGTAGCTGTCCTAGAAGAGTTTTATGGCTTATAGCAAAAAAACCCAAACCCAACCCAACCCAAAACACTCTCAAGTACATGCAAGACTAAGTGCTTAAGAAAAGATTTTCTGCAAATGCTAGCAGCATCTCAGTTGCAAATGCCCACTTCTGTCACAGAAGACAACTGGAGGATGACCAGCATCATCCAAAGCAAATTAACAAAAAAATGCACACACACAAAAAAAACCCACAACAAAAAACCCCACAAGATTAGGTCTTACATACTAAAAGAGGTAAATATACAAATACCTGGTAGAAAAACAAAATAAAAGATCAAAATTCTGTCCTAAGATGGAAAGACAGCAAATTATACCTATCTATAAAAAGACTACTGACCAATGCATTTTTCTTGCTGCAGTGCAAAGATAATACACTGAAAGCCCGTTACCATTAGTAGAAGCGCTGATCTTTTTGTTAGTAAACAGATTAAGAGGCTTCATCTTTGAAAGCTTTCATTAAACGTCATACAGATGTGACACACATCCACTGACAGAGCTCTATACACGTCTACATTGTGTTGCATTACAGAAGCCACTCTTGGTCTGGGATTCCTAATGGCTAACTCTTTTGGTCTTTCTACCTTAAGAACTTTGTAGCTTTGGCCTATTTCTCTTGAGCCTCTTCAGTGCAGGTCATTGGTGAGTGGGTTGCATTTACTTATTGCAAAATTTCCTGCACACTGATGATGATGCCAAGTGAACAAAGAATCTAGCAACTGCTCAGGAAAGACAAGCGTTTGAAGGTGAGAAGTCCTGGACAAATACCGAATCCAGGCAGATTGTCTCTCAGCCTAGCAGAACACCCCAAAGGATGGTTTGCTAAGCAATGCCAAACTTTTCAACAAACTTCTAAGAGTTAAGTATTTAAAAAGAAAAACGGCTGCAGGTTTTATTACTAAATGCTTGCAGAGATGCTCCAACTGCTTATAATGGGAAAGAGCAGTTCCATATACTGAATTCGCAAATTTAAACAGAACGTTTTTGTATGCAAAAAGTTAATGTGCAACGACACTGCCATACGGTGTGAAAGCACTGGGATGTGGGGTGAAGGGGAAATAAGGACTCTGCTTATCAAATAATGAATAAGCTGTTTAAAATGAAAAATCTGCCATGTACGTACTCTCTTAATCTGTATTTTGAACAGCCGCCAAATTCAGATTTGATACTGAAACAGGATCAGAGTCGTTTCAGATCTGCCAGGGCTAAGCTCTTAGACTGTCATTACTAGATTTTGGGTTAGATTATAAAATTAATGATTTTTTTTTTAAGCTTTCTGCTCTCTTAATCTGACTCAAAATCAGATCCATAAGATATGCCTCTTAGTTCTGGTTCCATCTCAAATTTAAATTTCTGTGTATAGTTTAGAATCCAAACCATGCTGAATTTTAAAGAACCCAAACTTGTATAGGATTCTCTGAATCTGTCCCACCATTCTCACAAAGCAAAATGCGATTCACATTTTAAGACCCTTACATCTCTTATTCCAGCGTTCCTCAGCTTGAAGCAGGTTGTGCTTAATAAAAGGAAAGCAGACATCTTCTGCACAAGGTTCGTTAGTTATGTTACATATGCTACATTTTATTATAAAGTATTTTTTAATGAAAATTTAAATCTCTAAGAAATTTCAGCAGCTGTACTTTTGAACATTTGGTCTGATTGTCATTGTTCAAAAAGAACCATCTTTGTCATATTTCCTTTTTGTGAGAAGAACAGTTGCAGGACTGGAATAAAAACTGGCAAAGGAAAATGATTAGCGGTGGATGTTCCTGCTACTGTTGCTTAGGGGCTGTCCCTGTCACCTTTGAATAAGCGTTCTAAAACTTGATGATTGCTTTTTTGTAGCAAAGGAAGTGATCAAATTAACCACAGACCATTTGTTTCTCTTGGTGTTAACTCACTTCATTTCTTACTGATGTCTAAATATATTGTAGGGCGGGTGGTGTTTTTTTTTTTTTACTTGTTAGAGATTATTGCCTGCATGTCTAAGTAGGTATTCTACCATTACAATTATCAATGCAAAGACATAACTTTTCTTCCTAAATTATCTTTTTTCAGATACTCAACTTGAAACGTCTTAGCAAAATACATAATTCAGCATTTCTATGAGACCCTTTGGAGGAACGAAGGCAGACAACCAAAAAGCGAAGCACCAAAATAAATGGATCGTGTTTGAAAAAAATAAGCTGAAAGAGTACATATTTTTAAGAGGAGGTTAAAAATCAATAGCAAATTATGTTCTGGGAAGTAGAAGTATAACGCAACAACAGAGGCTGAGTTGACAGCACAACTGCCTGTGAAACAAGAGGAAAGAAAACTAATTTAAATAAACCACACTGCTGTCCTTCAGAGAAGCAGCTTGTGTAAGAGTCTCCACTGCATTTAAGAAACATCGTGACCTTTGATTTTCTTCAGTCCAGTCGCTGTTGATTTAGCTCGTGACTTGGTTACATACCAGTTGAGAGAAAAAGAGAAGTCCCTTCATAATTCTTTACTGTCTCCCCAAATTTTGGGCTCAAGCAGAGGAACAGAGTAGTTTTCTGACTGTTTGCCCTCTTTTCAGAATAGATGGGTTGGAAGACAGTAAGAGACATCTTCATTTCACTTCTGCTGCCTGTTCAGATTAAGTGAGACAACGCAGAGGTTGAGAACAGCAGTAAAGGTTACAGTTGAAATGAGAGGCAAATTACTACCACCAGGCAGCAGGAAGGAAACAAGAGGAATTCTGACTCACAGGTGTGTCTGAGTCAGTGTTCCTTGTGACGACAGCTGGGAGAGGTGTTAAAATTATGCATTTCCCTTTGCTTGGGCTATGATTTCACAACACAGCCAGTCATGAACAGACATCAGCATTATGATGTCTCTCCCCCAGCTGCAGTAGGAAGACTTGGGAGCACGAGGACTACATTCCAAATACTTTACAAATGTGTAGGATAAAAAGAACAACCAATCTCCCTCCTCTGAGCCCTATATTTACCATTTAAAATTCAATGGAAGGAAAACTTGATGTTAATATTATTTATGAACAACAACTCATGGCTATAGTTTCAGATTGTTTACAGGCCCATCCCATTTTCACTGCTTTTGCATCACAAATGACTTCCCAATTACGGCCTCACACCCAACCACTGCTCTTAAGTTCTAAATTTCAATCACAAGAGCGTGCGTGCTTCTTTCACAGAGATAATTACCACACACATTGCAGTGTCAGTTCTCTCTGAAGGGAACCACCTATAAATTTGGGAAGCTTGTTGGCCTGAGTCATTTCCACTTCTGGTATGCACTACTTCTAGCACAGCCTTATTTTCTGCCTGTAACTGAAAGCAGATTTTTAAACATTACTGCGAGGGATTCTTGTAGCCTTTTGTAGAGGATAGGATAGTGAGAACTACACCTTCCTCTCAGAAGCTGGAGACTAACAAAAAGGTTCTCCTAGAACAATAAAAGCCAAGTGATTGCAACCCTTATACCAAATTTCCTACACACACAGAGTTAAATTGTTTGCATTACAATAGAGATGCTCTGCATTTTAGTAGTCAGATCCTTCTGAAAAATTAAGGAACACTGTCTTGTTACTAATGACCTCCTCTTAGTTCAAATTTGATCCAGAACTATTATACATATAAATACTCAAAAGCTTTTATAGCTTCTAAAGACTCACAGGAGGGAAGAAAAGTTTGGGGCCATTCATTAGAAAGGATTTCTGCCAGCAAAGGGGCATGAGTCCATCTTGAATATCAGATTCCTTCAGGTCACTGGGATCTACCTTTGATTGACAAGTAGCCAAGGACACTCTCAACACTTAGCAGAGTGTTGAGTCTGACTAGCAAGCAGAGTAACTTTGACCTTCCCCTCTTCCTCCATATGATAATGTACCAGACAGCCTAAGTATTGTCATGCACTCTTAAGGTGGGGAACTGCCTCTTAAAAGTTACTGGAGCTGCTTCCTAAAGCAAAAGCTTTTTTTTGGTTGGTTTTTTTTTTTTTTTGGGGGGGGGGGGTGTTTTTGTTTAAATTATTAATTGCTTGCTGCATGCTCACTCTTTTTTTTTTTGGAAGGAGAATCACATGAACACACAGGAAATACACCTGGAGCAAATGAATAGAAAAGATCTGCTCCTGGAACTGGGCCTGATGCCAAAACAAAGCATCAGAACTTGAACCGATGGTCTGAGAACAAAGCAGGAGCAGAGACGTCCAGCAACACTAGTATTAGACGCTCGCTCTAGAACGAACAGCACTTCTTTCTTAGAAGTAATGCTACTTTCATACTGAAGAATGATAGTTAACCAGAATGCTCAAAAACACTTTTGACTTGCTATATGTCATATAGTCCAACCAAAAAAAGATTTCAGAGCCACGTGAACCATCTGACTACATACAGTAAGATATTAAATAAGGACACCATAAAAATCATACTGAAACTACTGTGGAAAAGAACTCTACAGACAAGAAAGCAGCAAATGCTCATGAGCTGAGCTCTACCAGTAACTATTACTGATTTATTACGAAACAGCTGCACTGGGACATTTAAACTACTTCCCCCTCCCTTGCTAGCTGTCTGTTACTAGTTGGAAAGAGACTCTCAGTTCTCCTTGCCTGCTTGGCATTTAGCATCATTCTCCACCCACACAGCCTATTCAAAATGGCACCCACACTGGAAATTTCATGCTTTTCAACTTCTATGTTCCATCTGTATCAAATTCCACAACATTCCAGCTGCAATTCCAGAAGTCAGCTAAGTTAGTTGTCTTCATGCCTGCTTTGCTGTTCACACTCATTCTCCTTTCTCTTCTCTTTTAGCATACCCCATGTAGGTTAAAAGTTAAACAGATTGCATCCAACATGCAATATTTGAAGGAGCAAATAAAGAGAGCAAAAAACAAAGAGAGCAAAAAACAATTGAAAAAGTGAATGTTGGCTAGTTCCTGCTTTCAGCTTTTACTGAAGTTGAGATTTCATGAGGTAAGTGTCCCAAAGCATTTAAAAACTTTTACAGCTCTAGAACAAGCACCACAGAATTTCTCTAATTTGGCAATGCACTTTATCCTTATCTATAGGTGCCATAAAAAAAGATATTTTTTTTCAGTTCAGTATGGATAAGGCAAGAAAAAGCAGTTCGCTCAGGACCATCTTCTGCTCTACTCCTGCATCAGCTGCCAGAGACAACACTGCTAAACAACAAAATGGAGCATCTCCCTCACTTCCCACTGCCTGCCTGTATTTGGTGCCAACTCCCATCAGGAATGAGGTCTCCTATGAATGCCTTCCAGGGGCATCCAGCTGAAAGTACACCCATGCAGTTTCCAATCCAGGGGCTGCTTCCCTCTGCATAAAAGTCAGCCACCCATGCACCTGCCTTTGTTACAGAGCAGCAGTGCTGGGGGTAGTAACTTAGAAAACCTCTTGCCAGACCTGAGGGAAGGCAGAAAAGGCTCTCTTGAAAGTGAACTTTGTCACAGCTAAGTGAATAGAAGGTGCTAATGTTTTTCAAAAAGTGTAGGAACAGAAACACAGCAGACCAGCAATAGGACGGTAAGTATTGGTGCTTTCTACATTTTTCACTATCAGCTATGGTTTGTTCAAAGATCCGTCACCTGTAAAATAAATGGATGAATTTTGAAATGAGCAAAGATGATCGTTCCAGAAAATACTGAACTCATGCTGGTGGAGGGTTGAAAAGAATTTTGGAGGGACAGTTCCTTGGAGTGTTTCTCAATGGACAAGGCTGGCCTTAGAGGGGGGTACAACACAGAACTGCAGACACAAACAGATGCAACAGTCTTTTTTAGTTGCTGTTTTTCAAAAAGTCATAGGGTTACAACCAAACCGTCCAGTGATAGCAAGTAAGAATACACAAAACAAGCACCCCAGCTCAGGCAACCTATTTATAAGTTCTTTCAAAGTCATGCAGCCAGGAAATGGAGCCAGATCTGTTTGAAAATAGCTTAGAAACAGCACAACTGTACTATCCATTTCTATTAATAACCACACGTGTTAACATGGTCACATTATATGAACTTCAATAGGCCTCCCCTTCAACATGAAGGTAATTACTTTCTAATTTCATTTTCTGGACTCCAACAGACATTTTGCTGTGACAGTTTGCATTAATGTTTATAGCATCTCTTTCCAATGCCTAAGTGCCTAGTAAACAGGTTGATAGCCCAGAAAGTGGTATATCCAGTTGCACAATACCAAGGAACCATCTCATCACAATCCATGGTGGCCACGCTCTATTATCCGTTCCAGCAGACTCCTATGGTTTGAGATACCTCTGTATGATGCAACACGTCAGCTCTGCACATTCAACTGTATGAAAATATCTTCCACAAAGGTGAAAGAGGCCTTTCAGTGCCTCTGAAACTGAAGTATTTGCATTGACACTAGGAATTAATGAAGAGAAGTACACACCCACTTAAGACATCCATGTATTTTGGAAACTCGGACTACGCACAAAAGGAAAGCATTAAGCGTTGGGCATTGAGAAGGTTCCCAGGATGTTACAGTGAACAGCTTTTGCAGATTAGATTTCCATATGAGTTACCCTGAATAGCCAGTTGTTCAATACCAAATGGATCTAAAGTCATCAGAGATGGCAAGTTTTTGCACAGTGAAGTTCTCACACCATGGTTGACCATCATTGCTTGTCATTCCACTACTAGCATGTGTTCCAGCAGCCACACGCCCGCAACAGTGCTATAGCCAAGAAAGGTGTTCCAGATGAATGCTCTGTAGAAAACTGAGCTCAGTTCTCCTGTTTATTCTTCTTTTCCATTAGACATACTGCTATGGAAACCAAAGCCCTGTGAAGACACGGAGCCAAGCCCATCCACAGAAGTGCCCTTTGTCACAGTTGAGTTTCTTGCTTCCTACTCAACAATATCAATAGAGTATCTCCTATTCAGAAAATCTATAATTTCATAATCTAGTTCAGTGAACAGAGAGCTCAGCACTTCTGCCTGTGACTGACGTGGGAGATTTGGGGGGGGGCTATGCAGGAAGACAACAGAGAGAGTAGCCATAAAATCTTACCCAGCACATTTCTTCAGTAAACATCAGTAGGAACCTGACAGGGACCATTTCAACTCTCTGTTTTTTGGAGGTGAAATTTCTTTTTGTCACCTTTGAAAAACAAGGAATAATAGAAGCTCAATATGGTACATAACTTTCTTTTCTATCTTATTTGCCCCTCCAAGCTTCCCAGTTACCAACATGCAAGGTTAAGGGAAGAGAGCTCATGAACCTGTGTGGACAGCAGGAGCTAAAATTACAATTACTCTATTTGCTTTTTTGAAACACACAATGTCACTATCACACTGTAAGAAAGGCCTCTGGGGAGCTGAGAAGAAAAGGGCGTAGAAGAAAAAAAAAAGAACAGTGACAGAAACAAAGGGCAGACCTTCCTTCTACACCTTTTCCCATACTTTCAAGTCAATTTATAATTTTATTGAAGATCTCTTCTAAATAGTTTAATTCTTTACTGGTGACTAACAGATTTCTTCTCAAAATAAACAGTAAGAACATCCATTATTTAAAAAAAAAAATTCTCTTTGATTGGCAATTATTTTCCCTTTGCCCCTTGGACAGTCATGTAAAACAGGTTTTGCTAAAGTAATGAGCAAGACTAACGAAGGATGCTGGTGGGAATTTGACAGAGACTCAAGATCTTAGTTAACCATGCAGTTTAAAAGCATATGGGAAAATTAGATGCCACTTTGACTGAACAAAGTATTTTCTGACCTGTGTAAAAATCAGGCATGATCATGTAAATCAGTGAAATCATTACAGAAAAGACAGGGCAAATATAGGAATACAAAACCCTTAGGATAAAAGTAAACCTCCTCACCTTAAAACCAAAATGTAAAACTCTGTATAGTGATGATTTCCATTCTTACATGATTTGTATATTTGTAAAACAGATTTACTCACCTCTTAGCATTTCAAAAAGTTTCAATGATTTGATGTTAAGTCTGATAAGAAAAGGTTTTTTTAATTTTAATGGTGAATTCATAGGCTCAAGCTCTCCCAGTCATCATGCCAGTATAATGTAGAGCAGTAGAACAGAACGTAGGGCACTGCCACTATGAGTTTTTATAAATACACAGCTTTCATGTCATGGTTTAAGTCATTTTCTCTTTACTGTAAGTTATCATACTACTAGTCATCATTGGCCTAGACTTTTTCCCAATTAATTTCTTTAATTTTCCTCCCCCATTCACCCTTTCACAGTAACTATGACTGTCACGGCTATTTAAAAAGACCATTTGTTTCCATCACACCAGCTGTACATGGAGAAGATGCAACTGACTCATTTAGCTGTATGGGTAAGTTTCACCTCAAAAAGAGAAAAAACTCAAATTGAGCCAGTTTTATTTTTAGGCAGCCCTAGGTATCCACTTTAAAAAAAATTCCTTTGAGAATTACAATCAAGCAGTCAAGATTCAAGGTTGCATTTAAGCAAGTTCATCTGTGGAAAAACTCGGAAACTAAACATGTCCACTTTCCTCAGGATAAAGTTCTGCCTTTTTAGATTTTAGAAGTTGCCTAAGTTTCTTTTTCTAGTCCTTACATGCATATATACCTACACAGAGAGAGAGAGAGAGACAGAGCCCAAACAACGGAGAATTTCCTGTAGAAGTCATGCACATTTTGCAAACACACATCCTTACATTTATGCTGCTAATCACTCCTGAAAAGCCACAGTGAAAATTCAGCCTCATTTTAGCAACGTGCTTGGACACAGATGAAGCTTAACTGTATATAAGTACTTTAAAAATGAGAGATTGAATACAGCACTAAACAGAGAAAGTGATTAAGCACAACTGAAGACACAAATCCACAAAAGCATGTAAGCTTTACAATTTAGAAGATGATCTGGAGAGCCACATTTTACATTTTGGTTTAAACCAAGACAGTCCCACTGATGTCAATTTACTCTAATTTTACATCTCTCCTGAAAAACCTTCAGCATATTTTAAAAACATCATACTACCATTACATTGTAAAACCACCATTTAAAAAAAAAGCTTTGAGAACATGTAAAATCGAGTATCTTGGACTACACAGTGCTTCAATGCTTCATGCAACACAGCTAAACATTAGTCATAATTAGCGCCAATGCTTTGCCTGCTGATTCCACAAGCTTGCCATTCTGAAAATAACATCAGTTGAGTGAAAAATGAATCTACCTGACGTTACCTGTATTCCTGTGAGCCTGTAGTAAATTCACTGAAAAGAGCAGTCTTGCATTTTTCTACTGTTTGGGCTAATCAGACATCAGTATTTCCAAGATTATATTAAAATTCCACTAAAATACAATAAAATTGCACGAGCAAGATCCAAACAAGGCCTCACATAACAATTACATTTGTGGGTACACGATTTCATAGAAGAGCTGCAGCAAATTTATTACATTCTAAATTATTGCCAAATTTCTGACTAATTCTTATCCTACTCCTTATTCACAAGCAGTTTATAAAGAGTATTTTAATATTTGAAATTCTGGCCGGTAGGCCCAATTAAAAAAAAAGTCTCACGGCCTTTTTTCTGTTCTACTCAGTGGATGAAGGCGTTACATTCAAACACTCACAAAGAATATCAAATTTTTCGAGCTCAAAACTCACTTCCCATGCAATGACTCCAGTATTCCATCAAGTTTCACTATTTCAGCAAACGAGTATTCTTTCAAAGTAAACTGCGACTTCTCTAATGCCAAATAGATAAGCTGGTCAAAGTGAAAATGCAGAAAGCTTGAGTGAACATCAGTGTACAGTATCTTGCAAAAGAAGCTGAATATAAACCGATTGACAGATAAGCTATGCAAGTAATTGGGAATAGATTAAGTGCTATTCACATAAACACTTCTTATAAAAATAAATAACTTAGTAAATACAGTTCTAGCTGCAGTACCTACCAGGAAGGGTTCAGAAACTCTGGAAAACGTGGTAAACAAATGCATTTGATTTAACCATATGGAGTCTTCTACAACATTTTGCTTTCACACCATTGCTGCTATCAGCACAATGCTGAGTTGAAAGAAACCGTTCACCTACACCATTACAAGGAACAGGTACTCAGTATAAATACTATTCCATTTGTTTGAAAACAACTCTACTCATTTAGTCTGGCTGAGGAAGAGGCCCCTCAACTCGTCCAAAATGGTGAACACTGGGGAGCACTTTGTTTAAATAAAATCCAAAGGTGATGTTTGTATGATAATGTCAGCAAAATAAAGCCACTTAACTAGAACCACAAGCCTGTATTTTTAAACAGATTTCAATCTCAACTTACTGCTTATAGCATCTTCACTCCGACTGCTCTCTATGATCATTTTGCCTCTTCTTTGATTCCTTTCTTCCTCCTTCAGAGGTCATTTGTACAATTGCACGTCAAGACATTACAACCTTCTGCTTGTTCTGCCTTTACACAGTAGCACAAGAGGACCTGGAATTGAACACATTTTCCATGAGGGTGTTTACTATGTAATCACTGCCTTCCTTGAACATTTTTAAAAGGTTTTATTTACTGTCCAAATTCTCTTACTTCAAGTACCCTTCCAGAACTTTATTTGTGTAGCATTCATCCATGACAAAGTCTACAAATTTTCCTCATTTATCCTAAGGAGATTTCTGACTAGTTTACATGCTATACTTCTGGTTTTTTGGCTCAACTGACTGCACTCTTCATTGGCTTCGCTGCTCAGTAATCATGTTTGATAGATTTAAAATCCAACTGGCATAATTTAGTCAAGTGGAAGGAAAAAATATAGAAAGCTGATGAGTCAAGGGAAGCAAGTTCACAAGAGAGTATTGTCAGCCTTGGCCAAAGGAAAAAAAAAAAAGGGATGCATAATTTTTTTCCCTTTACAAAGTGTCTCACATTTTTAAAATATTTGAACTGGTACGCACTCTGTCACACACACACCAGTATCTACTATGCTCTGCTTTCTAAAAGCGCAGATCTGCCTGGTTTCCATAAAAGTCACAATAACTTACAATCCCAGTGGCAGTAAGTTAAAATAGATACTCTACATGGGCAGGAGACACAGAAGATATACAGGAACAGACACTCAGCTGAGCTAAGCCAAGGTAACTCTGTGGACTTTACTATGTCATGAGGCTGTGCAAGGTTATGAAATTGGGTTGAAAAGCTTTGGGAGTAAGGTCACATTGATTTTAAGAGTAGTAAAATGTGCCTTTATTCAGGGCATACAAAGTGAATTATTCCTGCCATTACACTGCTTTAGCTGACCATAGAGTTACAAAGAAGAAGAAAGGTAGTAAGAATCCCCGTGCATCTCTAGAAGTTCCATTGAGATTGTACAAAAAAGGGACAAAATTACTATCATTAGCTTCTGTATGTCACCAAATGGAGAAAGCTGTCCAAGTATATTAATTTTTCTATTTTAAAGTGTTCCTCTCCTTCAGAAGATGCCTTTAAAAACTCTCTTTTGGATGTCCTGAGCCAAGCATCAATCAATCCTTCCAGCATATGGACTTTGTCCCCTGAAAGCTATATAGTCTCTTAACCTGTATTAGACAGCGAAGCCAGACTGCTAACGTCCAAGTACATCGCATCCACATGAACAGTATGGGGAGAGTCTTGCTGAGGCTCTGTGAACATTGACCCAAGCCCCCTGGCAATGTCTCACACGTCAGCAGTGCAACTGAGCCCGCCCCGAGCATGTCATCATTTATCAGTTATAGCCTTGGATTAGAAAGAATAATCCAAAAAGCATATTGACGGAAGTAGTCCAAACCCAATTTATATAGCAGAGAAGAATTGAGCTGTTAATGAACCCATTTCATTCCCCTTTAATCTGACAAAATTTAAGTATGTTGCACGTGGAAAATAAATGGCCTGAGCCATGTATCTATAGTAAAAGTGGAGTGCTTGTTCCAAAACAACTTCAGAAAAACAGGCACAAGATGAAAGCATCCAAGTGTGTTAGAATCAGCAAGCAACTCTGCACCTCAATGCACTTTCAAAAAGAGAAACCTTCACAATGAGTAAGTTCTCAGAAATCACCAAATACCTGCTTTTGTAAGATCAACCTGCTTTTTCAAGCATTCATGAACAGGCATCTCAACAGATCACTACTTATTGTTCCAAATTCTAGATACACTGCCTACATGTAAAAGAAAAACACATGAACAAGATTTCCAAGACATAGGACTTTCTTACTTCCTCCAGCCTTTCTTTGTAGGCATAGATAAAGGCATTAAACATTAAAAACTCAGACGCTGATATTCCCTTCTACCAGGGCTGAGTTAAGCACAACACACTTCTCCAAGCTGCTAATACAGAAGAATATTAACAATATTTCTTATGAAAACCTGTAGCACTTAGACTATACTTCTTTCATAAAGAGAAAAGAGCAAAAATAGTCAAACTTCAAAATTAGGGGCAATCTCGGAAATATTATGAAGACTGTCTTTTATTCATATCTACAGAGAAAAACTGAAAAAAAATTTTCACTTAATGTGACAGCCTCTTTACTGAGTACCAACCACGTATTGTACCTGGTTCCAAAATTATACAGCTGTTCAGAGATACAAGGCTCCAATCATGAATACTTTATTCCTTAAAAAGTGAGCACTGGGACACAGTCTGGCTAATTTGTGCAGGAGCAGGATAAAGCTTATGAGGAGCTGTCATTGAGCACAGATGACTGCTGGCTAGGTGGAGAGATTGTCTTAGATTATTTGTTCATCTTCAGCTCCGATGAAGTTAGAGTTTGAGAAGAAGCGAACTACATAAGACGACATTTTTGGTTATGCCCTATAGTGCTACACAATTTAAACAAAAGTTGTAAAATACCAGATACTTTAAAAAAAACCCAAGAATAACAGAAAGGAGAGAGGAAAATACTGGCAGAACATGTTTATAAGCCAGTATGGCTGGTTTTGCATTTACCAGCAAGGGACTGGTAACTGAACAAAATAAAAACACTGGGAAATCAACCTGCGGGGTGTGTGTGTGGAAATCACATTCTCAGTAATTAAAGCCACTTTTGTGCTGTTTGACAATGGGTGACAATGTTCTGCTGGACACTTTCTGACTGCCTAGACAATGGGGGCATCCATGCAGAACTGGATACATTGAAAACTAGACAGGAAAATGACAGAAATTCAGCAAAAAAAGGTTAATTCAAGCTTCACTTCATTATTAGTTTTACTTTGACCTCTTTATATTTCTTGTGACACAACATGCCTTAATCTGAAACTTAATGGAAACAAGCATTATAGTCTCCCATACAACAGTACTAATAGAATAATGAAAAGGCACATTTCGATGCAGTATTCACTGTTGTTCAAAATATGACTGCTTAATGTACTAAAATGAACATTTCAGAAAGGCAAAAATCATTTATTCCTCTCCTCAGAAGTCTGATTCACTATTTTTCATTTTCCTCTTAAAAAAAGTAGTCTTGTAATGAAGCAGAAAAATACAATCACCAATTACATTATGTAGAATGAGCGACTGATGCAAAAGTCTTGTAAACTCAGTCTGAGAATAACTGAATGCTCTGAAGCATTCAGCAAATAATTACAAATATCAAATGCATTCAGTTTGTGTTTGCAAATGACCCATGCAAAAGGTCAAAAATTACTCAGTTTATTAAAATAGTGACTTGCCTTACAAAACACATGGTTTACTTTCCGTTTGGAAAAAATAACTTATTTTAAATGAAGGTAAGTAAGCGTGGGTGGGGGTGTGGAAATCCACCGTGTTTACTACGCCAGTCAAAGACAAAATGTTCCTGTCTTTGCTCACAAACAAAATATTGGTAGAACTTGAAGCATACAGGAAACATAAGATACACCACAAATTCATAGTCAAGGAGTCAAGCAGAGGATTGCACAAAAAGTTGTCATCTTTTAGAAGGATGGACAGAACATTAGAAGCTACAATAATGAGTTGCACAGAAGAAGAAATTTAAGCAAATAAATCATAATGCTTAAGTTATGATTTCCTAGCACTGCACGATTTCCCTATTTAACTATAAGACACTGTCTTACTAAACTGAAAACATTGCTGCTTGCTGCAAAAAAGTCAGTATGACAGTGTCTCATTTGAAT
The DNA here is from genome assembly GCF_000690535.1 of Cariama cristata. Lineage (NCBI taxonomy): Eukaryota > Metazoa > Chordata > Aves > Cariamiformes > Cariamidae > Cariama > Cariama cristata. The sequence goes on along the minus strand of NW_009611119.1, from coordinate 6,090 downwards.
ATTTCAATTAAAGCTGCTAGTAATATAGTTCAAATCTCCACTCACCGAGGTTATTTTGACTTGCAGAAGCACAGCGGAAGTCTTTTCTACTGTGTTCAATAGATACAGGCTTGTTTCCTGTCAAAGCACAACTTCAACTCCAGAGAAAGGTGGCAATGGAAAGTCCCTAGGCGCTTAACTTTACAACCACTTACCACAATGTGAAAAATCTTAGAAATTCTGGTGAAAGCAGAGATATTTGAATGGAAAAGAACTAAAGCTCCTAATTCTCAAGTCAAACAAGAAATCCCAGTTGTATTTGGGCAGGATATTAAATAGGATGCTGGAGTTAAATATTGCCACTATTGTTTTATCAGACTGAGATTAGGAAGAACTAAGATCAGAGTAGGAATGGGGGGGGGGAGATATTGACATTGATTATTTTTATGCTCTCGCACAGATGGAGTAAATTCGAGGTAGTGCTAAAATGACAGGACTTAGTTAAAGCCTTTGCACCTGCTCTGGCAGATGGATGCAATTAATAACAAAAAAGAAACAGAAGAACTCAAGTAAAATTGCTCCCTGAGGGTTAGGTTGTTTTAAAATTAAGCTGACATGCTTTTTTTTAATACAATATATTAAGGTGGAGATGTGTTTTGAAGTGGGCTGTCTAGTTTACAGCAAACAAACTCATTAGCGAGGTGTTAAGAGAAACACAATTAGTTTTCATACTCATTCTGCAAACAAGAGAATGTATTTTCTAATTGCTCATAGTCAAGCAAATTGTTCTGCTATATTTTGCATGGGAAACAATATCATACTGAAATTGTTTTGCTCCTAGTACAAATGAAAGATTTGAAAATGTAAGCCTGAGAGCCTTAGTCAGTAAAATTCTTGCCAATGTACTTCCAATGTGCCCTTTAAGGAGTTCAACGTTCAAGAAGCCAGTGGAAAGTAAATTTCATTATTTGAAGTCCAACCAAAACTAACAAAGAGGAAAGGCTCTGTACTACAGTGTGTGTGCGCGTGCACACGTGTGTACATTTATATGCGCACACACATTCCAACTATATCTGCATACAGTTACTACTGTCATGATGCACTAAGCACGTGACGATCTGTGGTGTTAAATTATTAGGATACTCCCTAGTAGTTTTGGCCCACGTCAGCTGTTTTCCCAAACAAATCCCAGGGAGGTTCAGGGATCACTCCCTGGATGCAGGTATTTGGGGTGTAGGGTGTGAGGGGGTGGCAGTGCAATTTTAGTAAGAATGGTGGCAACCAGCCCTGTCATGCTATGTTGCCTGGCCTCAGGGCCTGAGAACAGTGCCTGGCCCATTTTATTTACAGGTATAGACACAGCCAAATTTAGCTTGTCTTTTCAAAACAAGGATAAAAAGAGGATTTAAATCCTCAGCAGAGAGGACTAATGCAGCAACACTGTATTATCAGCAGTTCTACTGCAACAGTCTGCTGGAGCCATGATGGATTTCTACACTGCAACTCTGAAAAGCAGTCTTTTTTTTTCTTTCTTTATTTACAGTAGTTCAATAGCAAAGTGGGATAAACTGTTAGATTATTCATATTTCGTGTGTGAAAATAATATTTTTTTCATTTCTAGAAACCAGTAACAACATAAAGAAAACATAGGCCTGAGTACTTGATGACCATGAAAAACATAATCTAAGTAAATAGAGGAAAAATAGTTAGAGGTAACTGAATTAACTAGATAATAATCTAACAACAAACCACCACTGTTATCGCCAATTTTCTCTAAGTAATTATCCACTAAGGCAGGAAAAGCATTTATTATTGTATTAACTTAAATTATCAGTGAGAGAATTCTGATTGGTTTTGCTTTCAGTCTGAGTTTGCTATAACAAAACAGGTAAATATGTTGCATTCTACTTTAAAAGTTACCCACAACGGTGGCTTGCAGCTTAACAACCCTCAAAACCATAAATAAATGGCTTGGGGTTTTTTTTGTAGATCTGAAGAGGCTAGCATCCTTGAGGGCACTGTAAAATAATAACATGAAAGGATTTTCCATTTGCTTCACTTTAATATTCTTAACAGCTATTACAGGTGACTACGTAATAATTGGATACTGGGGGGTATGCATAAGACTCTACATTTCTAGAACGGGCTAATGAAAATGTATTTAAGCAAACAGCCCTGGAACTTAAAGATATCTGTTGTTACAATAGTTGCCTTTTCCTGTCTGTTTGTTTGGGTTGTGGTGTGGTTTTTTGTTTGGTGTTTTTACAGAAGAGATAGATGTAGGGCACCAAAACAACAGCGGGTTCTAGCAGCCCCTACAGCCTCAGCTTCTCTGCAAAGAGGGTCCAGCTGTTTTCTGCTAGGGCATCACACACTCCTCAAAGACCGTGACCTTGTCAGAGCTCAGCCATTAAACTGCTGCCCAACCATGTGCCACAGAATGCTGCACCTCCGTGAACAGTGGCCTTGTCTTAATATTGTACATATTCAGTCAAAACTCCAGGAGATTACTTTGAAAGTTTAAGGATGCTGGGATAGCCAGGGTACTGTGCCACAATTAGCAAGAACTCCCTTTGCATTCAACTCTTGAAATAGCTTAACCTTTTACAAGCATTGCTATCATATCATTTAACTCAGCATATTGTATACCATATTAACTTTTAAAAACTTACACCATACATGAGGGCAATACTTTATCTTATTTACGTGACTATAAATAAAACCTACATCTGACCTCTTCATTGTTCTTATGTTTCAGCATATTTGGGCAAAAAGTCACTTGTACGATGGCAAAACACCCACACAAATGAAAACAGCTTCCAAACCACATACATTGACTGACTGCAGAAAATCAATAATATTTTAATAGTCGGTGAACAAAGACAACCAAACCAAAACATCTCTCTTGCTTCCAACTACCGTCAATGGCTCTTTGATGGAATTCATTCAAGAGCAGCAACATAAAGTTTCATTCACAAGGCTGTCTAACAACTCTTAACAACCCCAAAAGAATGAGAATCATCAGCAAAGCAAAAAAAACACAACAAAACAAAAAACAGTTATTAGAAAAGAAAATACTACAATGGATGAATGTAACTGTTAGTTTAGTTTTAATCTCTTGCATCTCTGATTTTTCCCCGTCTACCAAGCAGCTGGGCTTTTCAAGAAGTTGCACGATTTTGCCTTTCAGTAAAATGCTCAGATCTGAAGTCCTTACCTTAACAAAGGGTTATTTAAGAGTTCAAAACAAGGCTTCTTTCACACTGTCTTGATTCTTTTTTCATATCCTGACTCACAGCCATCCTCACTCCATCATTTTCATTACAGGATTTTACCAAATCCTTACAGCAGTCATCCAGACATCATTACATGACTGGTTAATGCCTTAACTAGGTTGAGAATCAGTCTCATGCAACATGGAATTCTCAAAATCACCTCAGATTTACCTCATTTCCATTCTGTAGTGTTTTCATACAGCAATTAAAACACTCATAAGCAGCAGATTCAAACTGTCATGTTCTTTAGTGTAACAAAAAGTAAAAGAAATATTTAGTCAGAGAGCTTATGAGTAAGAGAGATCTGTAGAGGCATTTTAATAGTATGTACATAACTTGGGGCCTTAATTAGACATCAAACTTACCTATGCACCTTACATATAGCCCAAACACAAAGATGCTTTTTCCCACAGAGAATCAAAGTATCTGACTTAGGTTTCCGCTTTGAATCACCTTGTGGTCTCTCAATGGACCTATACATAGCAGACCAGCTTCTTAATTTAGGCTGTTAGAGAGCCTGAAGTTTGGCAGTGGGAATACCCTCTCACATGTCCCTCTGGATGGCTACATTAACATACTGCTGCTGGCCTGCATCAAAACGTTCCAGGTGGCCAGTGCCTTCAACCACTGCCCTTTCCATGGCCTTTTAACCTTATGCACCCCAGAGATCCGGTGGGCAAGGTAAGTCCTTATGTTCTCCACTGCTAAAGAGCAGTTGCCTCCAACTTCAAACACATGGCAACTGTTTGCTCCTCTCTCAGCCTTACACCTCAGCTGTCTTCTATCAAACGGTCCTTTCACTCTGCATGCTTGAAACCCCAAAAGCAATGCTGTGTCTCCTAGTCTTCTCACAGTATAGTATGCAAAAGCTTGACTCATCTTTAACACCCTCGATACTGAAGCCATAGGTATCTCTTTCACCAGCTTCTCCCAGCATAGTATGCAAAAGCTTGACTCATCTTTAACACCCTCGATACTGAAGCCATAGGTATCTCTTTCACCTGCTTCTCCCAGCTGGCTTGCTTCCAACATACATTTGTATGACCCTCTGAGGACTGTAATTCCCAGAATATCTGTACTTACTGTACAGCACAGGCAATGAAAAAAGGCTGTTTGAAAACCACTCACTTTCCACATGGAGCTGGCTATTCTCTTAACAACGCAACACACACACACCAGGATGGAGGGAACCAAGCTGCTCGCTCCTGCTGGCTTTGCACTCAGATGAACTGCAAGACAACATGACTCAGCCCCAGACAGCTACCAAGTGCAAGTCGCAGATCACAGCTCTTGGCAGTGTCTGGAATATGAAGAGAATGACATAACAACAATGAAAACAAAACAATTGAGAAAAAGAACCAAAGATTTAACAAGTTCAGAAAAAATGACAGATCCTCTGCTTTATGCACAATGAAACAAGAGATAGCAAAAGAGTGAGCAATCACTGCCAAGCTAATCTTATGCAAGCTGAGCTCCAAACAAAAAAAGGATAGGGAGAGCTGCCAGAGAAGAGTTTTAAACTAACATTTAAAACAACCCAGGGAGAAGAATAATTTACAGAGCCTACAGTGAAACGAGAAGCTTCCAACCCACTTAAGGCAAGTACCTGCCAATTCATATTTCAAAGCTATAGATGAACAATGACCTCTGAGGAAGATGTTATTGGTATGATTTTATTGTTGTATATGTGCCCAGAAGACCAACTTGACACATTTTAAATGAATGGGAAGATACCTGCATTAAAAATCCCTATAAATGACAATATAAATAAAAGGAACACTGAAACACTCCACAACTTTTTCTGTTTTTCCTGACTCCTATTTTATTAAAAGCCAAAAATGAGACAAGTTAGAAAAAAAAATCGAAGGCAAACCATTAAAAAAAAATCTTTACAAAGGAAACTAATATGTAAAACATTTGCTGATATTCAGAAAATCAAAACTTAAAAACACTCCTCTAATACAATTGTCTGCAGAAAACAGCTTCAAAGTTTTACAGCATTGTATTTTTGTTTCCTTGTGTTAATTAATTAGAAGATTAACCCTTGCAAAGAATTATTACTCCTTGGAACATCTTCAAAAGAATCTGAAGTCAAATGTCTCATACCCATGTGAGTAAGCCTCACGATTTCCTCTGCAGCATTCACAGGCAATATACAAATTTGAAAGGAAAACTTGCCCTAAAAGTGTAACATACTAATCTGTTGGGTTTTATTTACCATAGCCCCAAGGGAAGTGCTCATGTCAAAATAAACATACATAAAGCGGTGTTTTTAACTAGAAAGTGTTTACATATTCCCTCACCACGCCAGTGCGAGCCTTACAGCCCTCACCGCTTTGTGCGGCCCTCCAGCCCATTTCCAACATAGGAAACCTCAGCACTCGCTTAGTGACAAATCTCCCCTTTCTCAAAAAAACAAGGAAAGAAACCAGACATACAAAAGGAAAAGAAGGTCCTGTTCTTTGTGGCGACAAAAAAAAAAACAAAGCACTAACAAACTCTCAAAAGCA
>NW_009611119.1:0-208 GCF_000690535.1 Cariama cristata | reverse complement strand
CCACAGCCCCTGGCCGTACCTTTAGCCTCTGGCAACCTTATAACCAGGCACAACTTCAGAGACTCCTCAAAGCCGGCCCCCGCCCCCCGACAGGCCTCAAACTGTCCCCTCAGCCCCCAAGCAGGCGGGCAAGCGTGGCGAGGTGGGACCGGAAGCTCCACCTCCCTCACTCCGAGCTCAGCTACTGGTCAATTTTCCCATCACTCTC
>NW_009611118.1:66366-75827 GCF_000690535.1 Cariama cristata | reverse complement strand
CTTCTTGCACGGCATCCGTTTGCCGCATTTGTCCCAAGGATGGCAAGGCATGGCTCCACCAGTCTATTTCCCTCTCACGCTCCCTGATGCTCCTCAGCCTTTCCACCTCCTCTTTTAGCTCTGCCACCAGGCAGAGCAGATCATCTGCCTGGTCGCAGCGCACGCAGGCGTTATCCCTGCTGCCCTCCGGTACCAGCGCCAGGCTCAGGCACTCCCTGCAGCTGGAGACCTGCACAGCAGCATGATTCCGGGGGAGCTCTGTCTGGGTCGCCACAGTCCTCCTGGCAACGGCTTTTGGCCGAGTGGAAACCTTCATTAGACCTCCTCTGGTTAGGCAGGCGATGACCACCGGTGAGGGTTTACCTCTTGAGCTGTCAGAGCTTCAGCACCCGGCCTACACAAACTGATGCGCTGCACTCCTGGTCGCTCGCGCTCCCTAAGGGCTGCTTATGTACGTGCGGGGGTTTGGCCGCCGTCACCCTTGGCCCCACCCATACTGAGTCAGAGCTGCCCCTTGTCAAGGGCTCGACGCCTCCTGCTCGGAGGCGGAGGGGGGCACTGGGGCACCCTCTCTCTCTCTGCTTTTGCCTCAGTGGTTTTGCCACTCTTGGGAAGGTCCTCCGTCACGGTCCTCTCCTCCAGAGCCCTTTGCCTCGGTGGTGAAGTGTATAAGTTACTCATTGAAATTTTGATCAACCAAGGCTGTCAATATAACTGTCTAAAATCCAGTAATGGGTTATTTACCTTACATAAAATCAGACTAGACAAGAGATAAAATTAGTTAATGGTGCAGGCCAAATGACACGTGGAACACATTACCAAGGTTTATGGGTAAATTTCCCAACTATGGAGATTTTTCAATCAGTATATGATGACTTTCTAAAACACATACTCTCCAGTTCATCTTTGACTTGATCTGAAATGGGATTTAGTTTGATGGAAATCCTATGAACTGAATATTAAAGGAATACCCTGTGTGATGACATTCAAAAACCACAAAAGCTGACAAAGTCTCTGTTGAGCAAGTGACTTTGCAACCTGAGTGAACACAAGTGGAGGTGGGTGGCTCCAAGAGACACATCCAAGCCCACAACGGGACAGGCAGAACTGGAACCTCGGTATCCAGAACTGCAGTGTCTTATCCTTGGTCCACTGTATCTCAGCTATACTGTTACTGTCAGCGTTTCCTTACCTAAGGACCTAAAGCATCCCCGTTTCAAATTATCATTGCCAACTACTGCAGTAGGAACTGAGCTGCATATTGAAGCAACAAAAGGCAACTCCCATTTATGCCACATTTCTTCTTTTCTAATAAATGTTGTGTATCTTTATTACACCTAGAATTTCAAACACCTGTCTCTCTGAGCCTTCTTAAGACTCTACCAAACTATGTATAAAAATGACAACCTCATAAAGCAAACACAAGATGAAGAAGTAGTAAAGAATTACAAAAACGAATGTTATAAAAAGTTAAACTAATCCCTTGAGCAGGAGAGGACTTCATTTTTCAAAAGTATGTCTGACTACACTAAAGAATTTGTAGTTTTAAATCCCTTCATGGCAGTCACTTTGCCAACACACAATAAAACTGCAGTTTAAAACTGCATTAATCTTCTGCAAAAGGCTGCAGAGAGCTTTCAGTGTGTTTTTAACACCATCTTTTTTCCTGTAGTACCAACTACTCCATGGGGGGAAAAAATTGCCATTAAAATTTTCAGTTACCAGTATGTGGCCAATAAACCTTTTTTCTCCTTCCTACCCCATCACATCTTTTCTTTTCCCCTGGTCTCCGAGGGCATACCTGTATATTTGTTCACCCTTCTCCAGTTGCTTGAGCTATAGTAATGCACCTGGATGTCTTCCAGACCCAACAGGACTCTCCCTGGCCATGTCCCAGCTTGAGCAGAGGGATGCCTGTCTGTCCATGTAGTAGATGTATCTCAGTTCAGTTTGTTTACACCTTATCTTTTTAGATGCTAAAGTCTCTGAAGGAAGGGCTTATCTTCCTTTTATGTATGAGCAAAAAGCTCCTTGTATTTCACATCATATGTCCTATCAGAAACCTGTAATATCCTGCAATCACCGGAATGTTATGATGGGGAGGTGCTAAAAAAAGAGGGAAAAAAAGAAAAGAGTAGTAGATCAGGAAAGTATTTGGGAAAATATTCAAGATAGGAGAAAAGATCTTTGACTAGATGCTATTAAGGTTAAGGAGCCTACATGTTCCTCCCTGTGGTGTCCTACATGTGATTGAGGTATAGGACTGTCACACTTGGATTAAATGAGTCATTTAAGGATTAAGAAGTCTATCTATCTATATTCTATGATTGTTGTTATCGCAGCTGCTGAGTGCCTTACAGCCTGTAATGTATTTATCCTCAGAATAGCTCTATGAGTTAGGTAGGTCTCCTGCCACTGTTTTTTTCACGACCAAATTCAGTCTCTCATGGAGTTAAAAAAAATAATTTGAAGATAAAGAGGAGCTCATTTGACCTTTCAGTAATTAAGTTTTTGGTACTTTCTCCCTGTTGCTCACTCTGCTCTCCATCATTTTCAACAGCTCCTTGATCTGAAGCACAAGGAAGAGGCCGTCTTGCCTGGGGCAGGAAAAATCCTGCTTCACTGAGCTGAACATTAGGATCGTATTAAAAAAACAACCAAGGTGATTCATCACAGCTCAAGATGTCTGATTCTCTTAAGCCTCCTGGAGGTGGTCTACAGGCAAGGCAGCATTACTAGATCCTTAATGACAAGCCTCTCTAAGGTGTGATTTTTAATTTTGCTGGAAAAGAAGCAAGAGCAACAAAACCAGTGTTTTCCTAATGTAATTATTATCTGACAATACTCAAGCCTGTTTTCCTCCATGCATCACTGGTTTCCCTCCATGTACACACTGAGGACATTTAAAGCAACAGTCGGTTGGAAAACTACAGGGGAAAAAAAAAAAAAAGAGTACTTAAAGTTTCTACCTGACATTAGAAGATGGTTGCATAATGATGCATCTTAGTAAGAGTGAGCAAAAGGCATGAACACCTGTTAAATATTCGGTATCATGATTACATTCTTGGAAACCAAACTACCTAAATTTCTAAAAGTGCCCTGTTTTTTCAGAGTATGAATGCCTAGGCATTTCTGTGTAGCAGTGTCTTTGGAGAGGTCCCAATCAGTAGCCAGTAAGATACGCTAAGTCATTAGTTTATTGTGAAAACGCAGGCAATGATGATGACTACATATCTTTTGGGTGTTTATAGTAAATTAGACAAGTAATGGCAACATGTGGAGTCTTATAGGTGGCAAAAAAGATAAAAAGACAATTTGTATTATTTTGGTTATCAAGCCATGAAGGAGATATACCTGTGCCTGTTGCTTGGCAGGAAGGAAGACATGCTGGTTCTTCAGTTAAAAGAGACTTTCACATTTTTGTATGTTAGGTCATTTGCTCTTTTAAAGATAATTCAATAAAGTAATTTTGATCCTTTTTCCATGCATAAGGAAAAAAACCTGAGGGTTTACAGATTTTCTTCTTTAGCATGATCTTTTACCACCACCTTCTTACTGTTAAACTTTATTAGTAGATTGAAGTCATGGGGGGCTCAACTATACAGCTTATACGGACAGATCCGAGCTTCCATTTGTGCTAACTGCGAAAGCAGGATTTTTTTTTGGCAGAAGCATCTACTCTGCTTTGTTATGAATTCCCATTATTGTATTCATGGATCAATAAGCCCTGAAGAGACACAGAGGTAAACAACTGGGATGATCTGGGCCAGTCTATCAAACTAAATTTCATCCAGAGGTGAGCTTAAAACTGGTGTGACACTACATGGATCTGACACTATCTGGGCGAGCATCTTCATGATGTACATTGTTTGCCATTATAAACATTTATGTCCAGTGCAGTCCCAAAAGCCTAGAATCTGAGAAATGGAAAGGGACATAGTGGGATGGCACGGGTTGTTTTCAGTCAGATCGCTTAAACCCCTTGCATGTATATTCAATTTACTAACAATTTCTTTGAAATATAAAACAGGCATTCAGAACGAAATACATTATTCATACATTGCTGTTCTGGGTTTTGTTCATTCTTTCCAAAGAGAAGGTAACACATAGGTATCTCAATAGCTGTCTAAAGTGAAAAGGAGGCTAAAAATCCTTATTAGGAAAGAAAACAAGGCAGAAATATAACTTCTTTTTTCACGTATAATAAATTACTTCTGTGCTACACGTACTTGTTGGACACAGTCAGACAAAGTACACTTCCTGGCATAGGATAGGATAGGAACTTTGCAAACAGTTACAGTAAACTTCTGGGAGCCAGTAGATTACAGATAAAATTGTACCAAGGTGGAGGGGATTTAGTCTTCAGCTCACAGAGGTTCTGTTCTTTGTCACCTTCCGTATCCAAATAAATTTGGAAAATCAGAATAAAGCTACAAAGTTTTACCTGGTTTCCAGTTAAAACAGCAAATCCTTTCATTTTGCTTGAAACCTTAGGTTAGATTGACACAGAAGGCTTATGAACTGGAGCTGTATCTCAAGCTTGCAAAGTAGCCACAGAGGAGAAATGAATTGTGTCTGATAAGGATTTTCATTAAAACTGTTCAACATACTGCTAGTTACATCATGTGCTAGCAAACTGGTGAGAAAGGCTGAACACAAAGCAATAGTAGACAAGTATCCAAATTTTAATACACATATAGATGCTTGCCAAGAAAATAAAAAGTCTCCTAAATAATGCATATGTGTATGTTTTACTGCAATCTTATAAAGCTATCCTATGTTGTCCTTAATAGGTAAAAACATGGTGGAGAATAACAAAGATCCTTGCTTGAGTGTTAATAATTTAATATCAGAAGACTATAGTTGTGATTTCTGAGGCTGAGGTCTTTTTTTTTCTAACATGCAAGTTGGCCACTTCAAGGAAATACTGCTTTTTCCTCAGAAGAGCCTCTAGGCAAGGCCTTAAATGACCCAGTAACATGTTTTATCTTTGCTTAAGTATTTATATAGCTTCATCATACTCTTATCTCAGCAGCTAATTGATCTTTACAACTCTCTCTGAGCTGGGAAAATAGTATTTGTTCAGATATATACATGGAGATGAGACACAGATGCACTAGAGATCTAAAAAAGAACTTCACTGTCACAGTCCCACATACTACACTGTCTATAATATTAGTACCTGGAGTGCCGAACAGTTAGCTTTACACCGGGGGGCCTGGGGAGAACTACGGACATCAGATGGGATAACCAAAATATTCATCACGCAGCCACCAGGTGTGAGGACACACAGACACTAAAGTTGGCCCCCAGGAAAATGCTGAGGAGTAAGGTGTACAATAAGCCTCATAACTACCCAGGAATTTAAAATTATAGTTACACCTTGTGGGGACATCATTTATATTTTTTTTAAATTGGTATAGATCTCCTCTAATGCAAAATATCCAGGTGCTGGAATCTGAGTTTGATTCATCTCCCTATGTGAATGTCCCACTTACCAGGCTTCAGATGTGAGAACTTCAGATATATCAGGATAATAGTTGTAAGGGTTAGAGGGCAATATGTGACTAAGAGTTTGGAGAAATCAGCTTGCCATGGTGAAGTTCCAAGCCTTCTTCAAGGAGTACTTATTTTATCCAAAGATTTACTTCATTAGAATAGGGAGCAAAATAAAATTCTGTGCAAATTCATCTGAAAATTTAGGCTTCTCTGCACCTAGGATGCAAGAGAAATACAAGCACCAGTCTTCTAGAGGTTTGCAGAACTACAATGCCGAATAAAAACATGGAAATCTTCATCCTAATGATGTTCTTAAGGTCATGGAAATCTAGATCAAAATAGGAATTTAAGCCATGCTAGCACCATAATGATGATCATATATTACAGTTTTTCAGCTTAACCCTGCATGTGCCTATGCACATGTTTGGGCCTACACATCACCTTAGTTACATGTCATCTTACTTACACATCATTCCAGTCTTGTTGAGTTGACGATTTTGGAATACGTTTAGGAACAAGGCTATTAGTATGTATAAATATTAACAGAATTGGGCTGAGAACTGTCCAAGTAAAAGCCCAGCTAATATTCTAAACTGGACAGATGGATAAGATACGCTTTTGGCAGGCTTTTGCATTTCCTCCTCAAACAGGTCACAACTGCTTATAAAACAGGGTTTCACTGCAGCGTTCACTTATATGATTTATTTTTCATATGCTTAGGGTTTATAACTCATTTGCTCCATTTCCTGTCAGTATTTTCTTCCCTCTATTTATCCCCAATTTGTTTATATATGTACATATATTCCTTTACATAAATAAATATAAATATTATCTCCAAATACTTATGTTTTCCTGTGAACAGTACATCCTCTTATTCTTGTATCAAACTATTTAGAGAAAAATTAGGAAGATATTAAATTTTAGCTAATCTGATTGCATTCTCTTATGGAGATCGCATTCTGTCATATTACACTATGTTGAATATTGTGAACAAAGAATCATGACAGCAGGTAAAGTCAGAATGTGTAATGTTTACTACATTCTTACATTACAAATCTGGGAAGGAATATTAGATAGAGGAGAAAAAAAAAACCAAACAGGTCAGAGACAGATTTGTTCTTGTTCCAGATTTTTTTTAAATTTTATTTCATATAAAGGAGGATCATGTTATGGGACCTCTTCCTGATTATGATTGCCTGGTTCTGATTATGGATCTAGGGTGATACCACATAACTCAAGGGACCCTCTCTGCTACTTCAGACTATGCCAGTGTCAGAACTGGTCCTGTAGTGAAACTTTGTGCCAATGCAAATTTAGGAATTATTTGGGTTACATCGTCTCTCCTTCAGCTCACCTGAATAAATCCTATAGAATTTGTAGGAAATTAATAATGATTTTGTTGAACAGGAAATAATGGTTTCACCATTCTGACTTTGGTAGCACTCTTCTACAAATGGATGGAGATACCCCGATTTTGTATTGGGTAATCAGCAGTAGCAGAACAACTCAAGGCCTTTAAGGAAGGATTTTAAAAACATGTTTTACTTAAGTATGTTTGAGTATGGAATTGTGAGCCAGGTATCTTTATTGCTGCCCTCAGCCTCAGCTAAAGTCAATAAAATGCCTCCCATCAGTCTCACTAGGAAATGGATTAAGCCCTACATGCCTTCCTGCGCTCTTGGAAAAGCCACTTTCTGCACAGTGATTCCTGCCTTTAAGATAAGATGAAATAGAGGGAAGGGATGTCAAGGTATTTTCCCCCACTTTGGAATTTGCAGTAAACCAAGCCCCTGCAAATTTTGCTTCAATGCCAATGCTTTTCTGTAGGCCTAACGTATTGATGAAAATACCCATGCAAGCAACTTTACTTCGTGCCATTAATATTGAATGTTAGGTTTTAAAAAATGACCTGGAAAAGTTCCTACCATCTGCATCTGGTTCTGCATTAAAGTAGAGAAAATGAGACTGACCCATGGAAGCAGTTGTAGTTTTTGACAGTGTTGTTTTCCACAAAAAAAACCAGTTTCACATCCCTTCCATACTTTAAGGCACCAGATGGTTTAGTTTCTTGCCTCTATTCCCAAAGACATATCTATCTATATATTCAAAATACCTACATATACTCAAAAAGATCCATTTTCTCAAATACATGAGAATTCATTTAAATTGCTGCAGAAATCTACTTCTGTTCGTCCAAGTAGCAGAATAACACTTCTGTAAAAGGTGTCAGTGAAAGTGTTGGTTGCTCCAAGTGGCTGTTTAATAAATTAAAAAATTAACTTTCCTTCCAGTTTGCATTAAATTGGAGACTATTAGTAGCTGTTCTGCAATAAATTCAGTAGAGACAGTACAGTGAAGTATAAATAGCACAGAAAATAGCAATAGCAGCATAAGTGGAATTAGCTACCTTTCTTGTTTCTCATCTGAGATCTCTTTGGGCATAGACATGTGCTGGTGACCCTGTTTCCTTTATACTGGTCAGCCCAGACAAACAATAGGATGCTGTGGGAAAACTTGCATTGCCATATTCTGCCTCTTCTGAGGAGAAACAGCATAGGTTTTCAAGACTGTGTTTATTACACAGCAAAAGCAGAACAACAAATGAAGTACTAACCCCGCAGTACTGCTATGTGAATAACCAGTTTTTCAATTTTCTGACGGTTCTGCATTTGTTTTAGGTTGACCTATAAAGTAATTTGTCATACAGAGTATTCAGCTAGCTAAAAAAAAAAAAAAAAAGGAAAAAAAGTTCCAGCATTGAGCGATGTATTTCTTCAAACAGTTGGTATTTCTTTGCATAGCTTAAATAAATTTTAAAATTAAATTTGAAGTTTTTAAAAAAAGTTTATTTCGCAAAATGTTAAAGCAGAATGTTTTAGGTTTTTTTCAGACTTTTTAAGACTTTGAAACAATTGATTTATACCATGTTTGTCCATCAAAACATGAAAAAAAAGATATTGGGAAAAAAAAAAAAAACCAAACGATCTTATTATACCATCCACAGGGTCATCAAGCAGTTTTAGTTAGAGGACCATATCTTCATCAGAACTGATCACATAAGTGTCCCCCTCAAAAGAGCTGTGATTGCATGGTTTGCAAAGTATCCAAGTGTCCTTTTCAATATCCCATTTGTTCAGCATCCCCGTAGTAACTATAAGAATTGCTAACATCAGAATAGACTGGGTCCCCAGTGCAAGTTGCCTTTAAACATCTGGAATCTTCTTATCTGTCTGAATAAAGGAATGGAAGAAGAAGGAGTCAGTGTCGAGTGATCTTCCAGCTTTGCATGATTCACTAAGAGAACTAGATATTCCCACTGCAAATGGCTCAAAGACTGTATATTGGGAATTGTGCTATTTCAACTTTGTAGTGTTAAACACAGAAAAGTAGCTTTATGGTTCAGCTTATTTGGTAATCCTTTCTTAATTATGGGAATATATATGAATCTACAATGAAAGCCTACACTCTTTTAAATTCCCATTTTTCTGTGTACGCATCTGTCTTTAGCTGAAGAAACACCAAGAATGGGATACATCTCCCTTGATCTTACAAGAGCAAAAAATAGGAACCTAATTCAAAGCTAGTCTCCATAGGCTTCCTTTATAATTAATAGAAAGACATAGGTGCCTTCACAGAAGGATTCATTTCAGATGAATTGTTCTGATGCCTACATTAGGACGAGATGAATAGCTTTATGAAGGTGCCTATCTTTTTCCATTGATTTAAAAGGGACCCTAGTGTGATTTAGATGCCTGAGGTAAGTGAGATTAATCCTACCTTGAACCTAAAGGGACAATATGGGTTAGTTTCTATAAATGTACATAGACTTCAACAAGACGAAGGAAATTTCCATTACAGATCAATTATTTCCTACACTACATATTTTCTGAAGAACACATTTATAAACATTCACTTAAGGTATTTCTTAGTAGCTATTATATATGAGAAAATAAGAGAACAAG
>NW_009611118.1:64158-66335 GCF_000690535.1 Cariama cristata | reverse complement strand
CTTTCCCTCCCTGTCCTCAACAGGATGCTTTTGAGTATCTGCATGTACATTTTGCTTGACTGACTGAGCCAATTACTAGTATGCAGAAAAGCAGTACTAAACTTCAAGTGGGGTAGGATTATCCAAAAAGAATGTCCCTAACTTCTATAAGAGGAAAAATTATGACTTTATTAATACATTTCTATAGTCAGACGAGGATGCCAGGGTGAACAAATGAATGCCACTTTTGAAAGACCGTGCATGTATCCCCACCTGAGAAGTGTCTTAACAGTGGGTGCAATTACCTTTTCCATGATGGCATATTGTTATTTTTCATCTTAATTGTCACACCAGTCACTTGACAGAGATTCATTTGATGTCTAATACTACAAGCCAAACTCTGGAAATACTTGTGAATTAGAAAGAATTGTGCCTTTCCAGGGACAAGGACTACCGGATGTCTACCCCAAGGTTTAATTACATGTAGATTTATAGTGTACTGCTACTTCTAAAGAGAGAGTGAAGTAGCTAAACTTGTATTTCTGAGTGGGAATGGCAAACAAAGAATGAATCCCTGAGTTGCCTTTTTTCAGAGGCAGTGGGAGAGGGGAAACCATGTGTATGTACTGCCAGAAAAGCTAAAATAAATGCAGACTGATAATCATACTGTACACAGATTGACTTTTTTTTATAGTCATGATGTTTGTACTAGCAAAATTTAAATGCAGTGGTGTTGATGCAGTCAAGCTCTTCTTCCTCATTGTTCCAGCCTCTCCCAGCAGCTGGGGTCAGCAGTAAGGACATGGAGCACATGAAGTATGGTTGGCCACAGCAAGACCCAGATGCTAAGCTAGGGATGATATCTTTTCAGTAGCTGCATCTGGCTCATTGGCAGGCTCTACAGGCTGATCTGCTGGCAGGCCTGGATTTGCCTCTGGGTCTGTCATCTGTCATGTTGTTATGCTGTTGATGGGCTGTCTCTGCTGCTTTGCCCTCCCAGACTGCATTTGCCTTTCAACCACTTTTGCTGCTGAGGATTATGCTGCTGTTCCAGCCTTTAAGGACAAGGGGACAGCAATACATTGCTAAGATGAGTAGTTCAGAGTGCAAGACCAGGACAGCACTCTCAGAGTCAGAAATATGCTTGGCACACGCTCGTTAACGCATGTTTTAAAAAACAGCCCTGCAGATTTGGAATTCACTTGCAGCCTATTTGTTATGCTTTGCTGCTAGTTAGTAATTCAGGGCTCCGATGACTCATGCACCTTTGTTTTTAATTATGACACTTTCATTTCAGCATATACCTGATGATGACATATACAATCGTTGATTAGCAAAGCAGAAACCTTAATGAGCATGAGGTAGCTTAGTGAGCTGGCTATAAAATAAATATGAAATGTATCACAGATTTCTCCATTCTCTGCTGCACGGTGCATAATAACTTGAAGAAAACAGTTAAAATAAAATATTAACGGGCTAGCAGAACTGGGAAAACAGCTCACTCTTAACATGCCCAGTAGTGAGAGAAAATTACAGGTTTCATTGTGTATGCTGCACCATCTGCCTACACAGAGAGCGTAAGCCGTAGGCTCTCCCGAGGGAAATAGCTGTGGATAAGTTATTCAATTAGAACAGCATTATTGGCCAGCTACCTTGGAGAATTGTGTTGATGATGTTGTGATTATCCTGCTCTACATTCCTTCATGTCCCAGACAGGCTGCATTGCTTTGCAACTTCCTTAAGTGTTCACTCAACTGTACAGTAGGTGAGCAATTGAAACAGGGAATATCAGAGATGCCTGAAAGAAAATCAATTTTGAATGAACTTTCTCTGCTTAGCCACAGCCTACATATTCTGAGTCATATTGTATTTTTGTGGACTTCAGTGCAGTAAGTGACAGAACCGGCAGTGGGAGGAAAGAGAATTTCATTGTGTGCATTTAACCTGTGTCTGAGCACCAGAATTCATATGGTAGGTTACAAAACAGTACAATGCTCCTTCAAGTGCGACATTCTTATTAGTGACACAGAAGCTTTCGAAGACTACAGCAAGACATGTTTTGAGAAACTGCTTTGGTTCTTTGTCACCAAAGTTCCAAAATGTTTTTTCTCTTCTTTGAAACCTTTTTTTTGTGAAACAGAACAAATCAGGGTCTGATCCCAATCTTGCAAACCCATTTTTTGCTGACCTCCTGCTGA